>NW_018020883.1:0-31842 GCF_002006095.1 Pseudomyrmex gracilis | reverse complement strand
TATATATGTCTAATTATATATAAATTTATAATTTTAATATATTAACTCACATAAAAGAGAGAGAAAAACTTCTCCTGCAACAAAGTTTGACGTTTGATATTTTTTTTTAATATTTCACACTTTCGTTTTAAATTACACTATTAAATGCGCAATAAAGTTCCTTTATAATGCAGAGCAAAATTTACAATACACATCCTTTTTTCCTCACACATCAAACAACACGCACACAGCTATAGAAATATTCGTCACATTTAATGAAAAGAATTGAACAAGTGCAATTTTTTTGTGTACGTAAAACGGATCGTTGATAAAAACTCGAATTTGCTTTTGTAATGTTAACAAAAAAACCAAAAAAATAGAACGAAATTTTATAGATACTGCGTTTAAACTGTGTGACATTTTATTGAAAGTATAAACAATTAAGAGAAGTGTGATTCATAAAGACAAATTTAAGAACTATGTGTGGAAAATACACATAAAAAGTGTACAAGAGAATAAACGGGGGAACACATTATATATAATCGTTTTAATGTTGACATTAAAGTGTTGAGGACTGGACGACGAGAGGGATTAACGGTCGTTTGTTAATATTGCACTTGTGTATATTTTGTTGATTTTAATCTCGGATCATACATGAACTTTTGTTGTCTTGCACGCCAGCATCCAAGACCATTCAAATCGCACGCCGCATATAATTCAGACAATTGTCAGACACGTCTCCAAATTCCGATATTACAAAAAAAAAGAAAAGAGAAAAAATACACGACATAATAATAATAAAACAAACCGCGTTAACGTATGTACACGTGTTAACAATTACGTTGCAAGCATGCGCGTGAGAGATAAGAATTTCGATGTACTTTTTTCCCTTTTTTTTTTTTACATTATGTTGTCACACTGTACATGATGATATTCATAACGTTCGAAATATCGTACGATTTAAAACTGAATTTGATTTCAGTTTCCAAACAAGAGACTATCAGTCGAGAAAATGCAAATGGAATCCGATACGTGTACATGCGAGCGAATATTGCTGTTCGATCACTATACAGCAGCTATATCAGATTTCGCAAACAAATTACTACGTTTTTTTTTCTTTCACTTCACGGTCTGCAAGAATGGCGTACAATACGTTCGAAATTTCTGTGCGATCGATTGTGCTCTCGCGCAATCAAAATTCGTTCGGACACAGCTTGCTTGATTATCATCTCGCTGTCAGATGATATTTTTAACACCTTATCAACGAAGTTATCTTCGATAATCACACGCTAGATCGATTTCGTGCTCGCTTGATATAGAAAGTAAAAAATGTACACGGTCATTAAACTTACATAAAAATAAATTAAATTTTATGCTCAATGTATATATGTAAAACGTTACGCGCGTTTTTAAATATACAAGATCCGCGTTGAAATCTTCAACAAAAACTTGGATCGGATGTACATACGTGTCGCTATTCGTTTTGACGCAATATCGCGTCGTCCGTTGATAAGGTGTTAAGATATTCTTCCAATAGCGACGCCAGATTACGTCGTTTGAAGCGCAACGATTCCCTGACTATGTCTTTCACGAACGCGAGTCTTATGTACAGACTTCCTTGAACTTGATGTAAGTGCGAGAACAGCGTATTGTAATCTGAAAAAGAAGGCAAATTTACCGCATGATGAAACGCCACCAACCATAAAAATATAATACGAAAAATACATCGTCATTTTGTGAGAGATTAGATGAGTGATAATATGATCTGATCTCGGTCGTTGCTGACTTACTTGTCCCTCTTCTCCGCACTTCCTTGTAAACCAGTTCCCGAATGTTCAAATTGTGCCGCTTGATGTCTTCCAGCTCCTTCTTCGTCAGCTTCTTCTCCTTCTCCGGCTTCGTCTTGCGCCTCTCCTCCACGTGATTCGTTAATTTCTCCTCGACAACGTTGTCGACAACGCGCACACTGTTCTCGATACTATCGTTACTAATCGGCAATCGATTGCACTCGTTCCGCACGCTGTCTGTCCGTTCACTTCTGACGTCGGTTTTGGGCGTAGTGTCGACATTGTTGACTATCGGCGTTAAAACGGGCGGCGTGTCCATATGATTGTTAATGTGCTCCACCGGAATTGGTTCGAACACCGGTATGGTCGGCATTTCCGCGAGACCGTTCATCAACTTTTCCGGCGCGCTCGAACTCGGCACTGAACCAGTATGAGCCGGCGACGCGTTCGGCAGATTACCGGTCAGGACGGGCGGGAGACTCGTGTCAGTCGGTGTCACCAGCTGATTCTTAGCGTCTTCTATTAGCCACGGAATAGGAGAACTCGGTGGCGTGTTGATTGGCGAGTACGAAGGTCGTCGCACGATCACGTCCTTTGGTATAGGTCCGGGCTTCCGTTTGTTAGGCGGCGGTCTCGGAGAAGACGATCCTCCGCTGTCTGACTGCGGCAAACTGCGCTTCAGACCTCCTTTCGTCGTTGAAGACGTCGCGCCGACTATATCGATATCAGCTTCGTCCACCATCATTCTCTTGTCTATCTTGAAAGGATTACCTGTGAACAAAATGTTAAAAATTGATATGTTTTGCCGGTTTGTGGTTATGCAGTTGACTTGTAGAGCCGATATTCCGCAGTGCAAAGTCCGTTACGTCCACAATGTCAGAAATTCGGTCCTTAATCTCGAACCGACCTCGAGTATTGAAAACAATTCGATTGGTCAGAGATCTCGACTCGATTTCTAACATCATAGACACGAGACTTCATACGAGACTTAGATGACATTCGCAAAGGTTGTTAAATAATTACCGAACATGTGCTGTCTCACTGGTACGCTTTCTATTTCTCTCAACGGCGGTGTCATACGTTTTAAATATTCCTGATAATTTCCCATCTGGGCTAGAGGCATTGAGTGTACATAATCGTCGTCAAGTAATTTCGTATGCAACAAGCCAGGTTGTAAAAAATTTGCGCGCATTCTTACGACCTGATCGAGCAGAGACTTTCTCGGCACGTCGAACGCGTTTCTGTAACTGTGCGCGCCTCGTTGCTGTTGCTGATTTTTCACCAGCCCAACCACGAAGCCTCCGAACTCGTTCAGCTGATCGCGGAGACTCGTGAACTTGTCTTGCAATAAAGGATGAGACACCTACGAGACGCAGGTTTTGGATATATATGTTATGTTATTATTACAAATTTAACTTCATAAGAGATAAATTTGGTCTTTTTGTCAAGCAAGTCTTACCAAATCCTTCTTCAGAGGCGTCTTCGGTATTACTCTAACACCTTCCGTTACTGCATTCGTACCGCTAGATAAATTTTTCGTTAGATTCGAGGCGACGACCTGCTTGGAAATGACTTCGCTGCAGAGCCGATCGAATTCGATCTTGGCCTGATTTTTCAACCGCTTCAGATAATTCAAGACACTGTACGATAAAGAATTATCCATATTATCCGGTATCAGCGTTTGTGCCAGAGGTGCGGACGCACCCATTCTTGTCAACGCTCTCCTCAGTGACTGTAAAAAAAAAAAAAGATTGATTCCGATAAAAAAAAATATAGTCAAGATATTATAACGATACTTGACACAAAAAGAAACCAACCGCGGCGTAGTACGTGGGCATCGTCCTTATGTAACCTTGAAACTGCGCTCTCCACTCCGGAGTCGGCTTTTGTCTATGAACCTTGAAGAGTTCCTCTAACAGAGGCAATAGCACGGGATAGTTGTAAGGCATGACAAAGAGGTTCACGCAAGTTAGATTTGTACTCGCTTTTAGATAGCCGAACGGATGGCCCACGTCGCTCGATTTGTACGAATTAGCGACGAACACCTGCCAGCACGTCGTTGGTTGTCGCCGCGCCAGAATGTATTGCGTCAACGGGCTGGGTTCTAGCTCGTACTTATCAAACGGTAGGTTCTCGATCACCATCGGCTCCTGACTGGTGCATGTGAACTTGACATTGGGATGCGCGGATCTCGGGGGTAATGAACTTGCGCTAAGATCCGGCCAGAAACTCTCGGGAATCGGCCAGAACCCCACCGCGAATCCCTTCTGAGCCGACCGCGGCACGTAAATCAAACGTCTGCATGAGTACCAGGCTGTGTTGCCGGGTGCCAACGCGTTCGGATACTGCGCGCGCGGTCCGTTCGCCGCGTTACCCTCATCCTCGTTCTCCTCCTCATCCTGATGTTGAGGCGCCTCGTTCGTCAACGGCGGCGGATCCGGACCGATTTTCTCAAAATTTATCACCACACCTGACTGAACCTTTTGCACTAAGGAATCTATACACTGTATCATCATTCTGAACGACGTGATGCAATACGAACGACCTGAAACAATACAATCAAGAGACACATTCAGCAAAACAGAAAAGAAAGATAAACGTTGCACAGAAGTGTATATAGTGTTAATTTCTCACCTCCGGTTACTTCGCACATTGCGTCTATCGGCGAGGAGTCGCTCGCCACTAAACCGATATCCCGTTCAACAGCTGGCGTGCCTGATAAACGCAATACTAAAGAAAATAATCTTTGGTCCCATCTGAACGGTTCCTTTGTCAATTCAGAGCCCGGTATCGGGGAATGCATCGGTAATGTAAACTAAAAAAAAATCTCATTGTTTATTCTTTGTACAAATTCCCTTCTCATGACTAAAAAAAAAAAAAAAAAAAACTTCAAACTCACATCTTGATGCACTCCACTGTTCGTCGTGTACTTTCCCCCATCTGTTATAACAACTATAACGGACGGTTCTAGATAAAATGGACATCTTCCCTGGCCGTAAGTGTCTATGCCGGTTTGCATGCGATTTATGTTCAGCACGTCCAGGGCGTGCTTCAAAGCCGCACCTAACGTCGTTAAACCGACGCATTGCAAGTTCTTGAGTTCGTTCATGAAGGTTGCCAAATTCTCCTTCCATCCTGCCTGAAAGAGCGAGAGTATCCATCACATACGATTCAATAAATTAAATGAACTTCAATATCAAGTTTTTTTTTCTATTGAAAACAAACTGTTTAACGGTAAAATTGTAAATTAGTCTTAGATCGATCTTTTTTGCACTTTATTTCTCTGTTTTCACAAACTGAAATATATTGTGACAAAATATAAATAAATTTGTTTTTAACAAACGAAAGATTTATTTTAACAAAAATTCGATGTGCGCGCTCTCTCTTTCGAAGTTCGAGAAACAAACTTGATAATTGCCGCGCAAAATCAGCTACGTGGAAGGATGCCGAACAATGCTTTCTCCCACGAACAGGGGTCATATGTTTCCCGATAGGTCAATCCCGCAGGTTTTATACGACTGCGAACGAAGCTGTCGAACAGTCACGGGAATAAGGACAAGGGGATGCGCAAGTATATTAAATTATTCGGCGTCAACGGACGAACCTAACCCAACTTGAGGAAGAGAGAAAGAAAAAAAGCAAGGAGGAAAAGAAGAACGTGAACACACTTACGAACACTGCCCGGCACTTACCAGGGAGCGTTTACATACAATATAAGTCGCTGTCGCACGCCGCGAATGAGAGAGAGCACGTATGCATATGCAATTAAAAAACGAAGAGAGAAACACCGCCGGGAACAACAGAAAAGAAAGTGAATTTTCGAACGAAGACCACGAGACGTAGGCGGGAAAAAAAAAGGGAACGTGAGGAAAACGTACCTTGATATTCTGAGGTGGTTCTTCGAAGGTCAGAAGCATGTAACGATCCCCGCGGCTTTCTGGCGATCTTTGCCGTACCTATAAAAAAAAAAAAAAGAAAAAAAAAACATTATTTTCACTTTACGTAAGCGAGAAATATTTACGTACGTATATCGCGGCGAGAAAAATCGGCGGGATAGCACCGCGATAAGGCTAGGTGCCGAACGAACGAGAAAGAGAGAGAGAGAGAGAGAAGAGAAGACAGAGACACAAAAAGATAGATATATAGAACCTCTCTCTTTCTCTCTCTCTCTCGCCGTTCCTCCCTCCCTCTACAACACACAGGCACCGCTGGCCAGACCACGACGAGGACGAGCGACGCGGAGCGGCGCTACGAGGCGCACGGCACGGCGGCGTTAAAAGGTTCGTGTTTTCCCCGGGCGTACCTTCACGAAAGTCTCCACAGCGCTCTTGGCTACGTCCAAGAGGGTAGGACGACCGCCCAGATATGCCCTCTGATTCATGGAGGCCGACGTGTCAATTAGAAATACTATTATGGTCATTTTTCACGAAAAAAAACGACGGAGGTCACGGGTAAAGATGGAGAGATGGCCCCAACGACGGATGATGATGATGACAACGACGTGACTACGTAGACCGACGACGATGGAAATCGCGAGGCGCGCGCGCGCGTACTCGTGTACGTTTATTAACTAGCAGGCACCAAGGCTTGGCTTGAACTCCTGTGTGCGTCCGAGCCCCTCCGAACTAGCTACGTAGGTTGTCCTACGACGACGACGACGGCGACGACGACGGCGACGTTAGCGTGGCGCATAGCTGCCCCGACCATTGAACGCTCTCCGAATACCCTCTCCGAAAAACGAACTTCTCTTTTATCGTAACGGCGTTCGCTTGGTCCGTTTCTCCTTCTCTCTCTATCTCCCTATTTCTCTCTCTCTCGCTCTGGTACAATTGTGGGCACATGTGTGCGTGTACCGACGAGTTTTAAACATATACATACGTGTGCGCGCACGCCGCGCTCGGTCAAATTGCGAGTTCTCTTTCTCTCTCTCTCTCTCTCTCTCTCTTCTAGCGGTGTATCAGTGCGCACGTACATGTGTCTCCCCTCTAAGCCGTTGCTTGTCCTCTCTCTCTCTTTCTCTCTCTCTTCCGACGCGTCCTTCTATCTCTCTCACTTTCCCTCTGTTTATCTTTTTCTCTCTCTTATCACCAGATCTGAGCTCGTCTCGCTCGCGCTTCTGTTTCTCTCTCGTTTTCGCACATCACGCCCTCTCGGCGCGGTGGGGTGAACTTGCGAACACGTGACGCGTCCCCGGGCCTCGCCATTGGTCTTCCCCCTCTCCGCCGCTCGCAATGTTGCACGTTTGCACTTTCGGTACACTTGTTCTTCCTCCGTCCTCTACGCTCACGTTTGCGTTTTCGTTTCTGGGTGCAGAAGGTGCGAGGAGGAATTATGGACCCACATTTTTTTTTTTTTTTGATCGGCTCCGTGTCGCGTCTTACGTGTGTGCGCGCAATTTGTAGCGCTTTGTCGCGTGTTTGTCTACTTTTCGAAATGAAAGAATAACATGTTTCCTATACAACAACGGAATGTCTTCTAACTAACGGAACGGACGCGGTTATCGCGACAGATTGAAGGTCGAAATATCAATTTATTTACAATTGTATTTTTGATTAAAAATAATCTCTTGTTGCGAAAGCTTTTGTATTGCTTAAATATAATGTATTGTTGTTAGGATCTGTAGTCGCCGGTTAGCGACGTGAGTGTCTGCGGAACCGTTTCGTAAGACCTCAGCGATAACGCGGCCGCTTTCAGAGCCGCGTTGACACAAGCGGCCTCGTCCAGATTTCGATGGATTCCGCAAATAATGCCGGCCGCAAGACAATCTCCGCACCCGCTCACGCTGAGCACCTCGCCCGGACGAACGTCCGCGACGGGATACAATCGGGAGTCAGCGGTCGGGGAGTTCACGATCAGCTGACCGTTCTCGTCGTAAAACGGCCGTTCCCACGAAGCTCTGCGCGTCACCTGTGACACACACGGTATAACGGGAAATCAATAAATTTCTTGCAAATTAATCCGTTTGTTGATTTGAAAAACGGATATATTTCAGATATATTTGCACTAACCAACACTCCCTGCGAGCCCAGGGTGGTTATAACGACCGGAATGTGTTCGTTTAATCGCTCGGCAATATTTTTCACAGCCGCCAGGTCCGGATCTTCAGGAACGGGAATGTCGAAACAATTTGCTATGAGTTTCAATTCGTTTCGGTTGGGCGAGACGAAGTGCAACACATCCTTCCAATGAGGTCCGGCCTCGAATATCCTCGTTGCCGTCCTGACGTCCGTAGGCTCGAACCACACTGTCAAAGCGAAAATAAAAAAACAAGTTACAATTTTTAATTTACCGTCAATTAGCTTTGATTAATAAGAAAAAACGGCCAGAAATAAAGTTGAAAAAGAAATAAAATACATTTCTTGTCCTAAATAAAATAATAAATGTCCTTCCTGGACAAACTCCGAAAAAGTTACCTGGACAGACCGGGTCTGTGAGACCCACACGCGATTTTAAAATAAAATATCCTCAAAAAATTAGTATTTTTTGATTCTACGTCGATAAAAAAAATTGAAGAAATCTCTAATTTTGTACCGTTCAAAAAAAAAATTACATTTTTGGATCTGGGAGACCTGTGTCAGTCCATGAAATAATAAAATTTATATAAAATTTGATTCGATTTTCCATTACAAAGATCGAGCGAAACTGAATTGTTTCAACATTGCTATTCTCTCTCGTCGCATTAAATATAAATTTAAAAGATAACAAAACTACGTTGTAACAAACGCGTGCGAGTAAAAAATACATGCGACTTACAGATAACAAGCGTTAACAAAATTAAAAAATTCTTTCGAGGAGAGAGGTACAATGCGAACGTGTAACGCACTCTGGCGTTTGCGCGTCGAGTTAGTAACTGATTCCGAGAATGGACGCGTGATTCGGTCGCGTCTTCTTAAAGGGACGAGCGCGAGTAACAACAATACGGTGTCGCATTA
The DNA here is from genome assembly GCF_002006095.1 of Pseudomyrmex gracilis. NCBI lineage: Eukaryota > Metazoa > Arthropoda > Insecta > Hymenoptera > Formicidae > Pseudomyrmex > Pseudomyrmex gracilis. The sequence goes on along the minus strand of NW_018020883.1, from coordinate 23,144 downwards.
GATGATCGCGACGTAAGTTTTCATTACACCGCGTTTGTTACATATTTTTTACGCGCTCGGCATTGTCTGAGCGATGGGTAAGACGAAGACGGGCAAGGCCGCCGTCATATGCACGGCGGTCGCGTTTGTTCTGGTAATAATCGCCTTTACCACACCCAATTGGCTGGAAACCGACGGTAAACTGGAGAATCCGCAATTTGTCAAGATCGGTAAGATCGCATGGGATTATAGATAGAGAGAGCGAGAGCGAGAAGAGATTAGATTAGATTGTAGAAATTTTAATCCATAAATATTGCGCGCGTCTCAAAACACTCGATCACAAAACTATCACCAGTGTGTGTAGTTCGGATTCTTATGTTTCCAACGAATATTTTACTTTCGATTTAAAACTGCGTTCGACATCTCTTCCCTAAATGTCTCGTTTAATAATTCTCCTCATTATGTTAACGATTATGATATATCGAAACACAGATAAAAATTTCGGGCGTAAGAAGACAGAATATTTAAAGCTTAATTTTCTTTCGCAGGTCTTTGGCAGGTGTGTTTCCACGGTTTCCAGGATCCGCGTCATCTCTACGACACCAGATTCTACGGATGCTGGTGGGTGTTCGAAGAGGAATATTACATCATACACGACATACTTCTGCCAGACTTCTTCGTCGCCACGCAGTTCTTCTTCACGCTTTGTCTGACTCTGCTGCTGATCGGAAGCTTCCTGACCATTTTGTACACCTGTTGCTCCCGTCATCACGACAAGTTTCTGCTGCTGTTGTGGACAACCGGTGGCAACTTGACTCTGGCCGGAGTCTGCGGTATCATTGCGGTCATTATTTTCGGCGCCAGAGGCGACGGACGCGACTGGATGCCCAACTGGGAGCACAACGACATCAGCTGGTCGTACGCTCTGGCCGTTGTGGGCAGTTTCACCCTCGTGGCCTCGGGAACTCTGTTCCTGATCGAGGGACGAAGGCACAGGAAGAAGCAAGAGCGAATATTGAACGAGGAGCAGAAAACGCACACAACGATCTAGCACATAACGAATTAATATCCGCGATATTTGTCGACCCTTTGGGGATGGGATCAAAAAAATTTGCTCGACATCACAAGTTTGTTTTTTCAAACATGGATCGACGATAAAAGTTTGTAGAAATGATTCTTAAATTCAAAAGGAGTGCGACTAGACTTTTCGACGTTAAACATTCGTCGTCCTCAAAGGGTTGTTGAAACATCATGAGAGAGAGAGACCGCTCCACTCAAAAATTCTCATCCACGCACATATAGACAAAACTTCAAAGACTTATTAATATTTTACATTGTTACATCATCTATATATATATATATATTTTACTCTATCTAAATATTTACTCATGTGAAATTAAAAAAATCTACAGAACAATGTCTGAGATTGCGTTGAGATATTGAAGTTATAGGATATATATATTTTTTACGGAAAAAAAAAAGAAAAAAATTATATAAAATTTCTCAAGTGCCGTTAAACGTGTACCGATGAGAAAAAAAACGTACACATATCGAGGAAAGTCCGTCCGTTGTATTCGGTCTGAGATACAGACTTTGTAGACTAATTTTTCTATGTATGTAAATAAAAACGCATTTAGATGCTGCTTTTAATAGTTATACTGCCGAAACTCCAGTCTTTTTCTACTTCGAATGCGGGTTGAGATGAACAAGTGAGATAACGACTCTTTACGACCTCGCCAATATATATATGTATATATATTGTTACCCGAACCGCTCGAATTGCGTGCGATAATCCTCGGAGACGCAAATTAAGTCAATTAAGTACGTATATATATATGTATACGGTTTGCGAAGTGACCTACTTCTCGCGAACACGAATTCGTTTTTCGAATCGCGGAGATATTGTGTCTCGCGTGCGAGAGGGTGGTACGTGAGAGAGTCGTTGGCCCAATTTACATTCTATTTCGATCGCGAATCTTCTCTGCAGTGTCGCGCGTATATCAACCGCGCTGCGGTTTACGAAAATAATGCGTCATGTATGAGCTTTGTAAGACGTGACGCATATGTAACATTTCTCCTTCAAAGAATCTCGAGCCGATGATTCGTGCGGAAGTGCGAATTAACATTCATTCATGTCCCTCCGCCAACAGAACGTACGTTTCTTTGCGAAACGCTAATCTCGCTTTCGACGGGAAGAAGTAAAGGACAAAAGAAAAAAAATAGAAAACGAACATCGGCCGAGAAGAGAGACGGAAGTGCGTGTTACATCGTAAGAAAAAGAGCGTTCCCCCGTGTCTGTTGGTTACGCAATGATTTGCGCGTTCGTACAGTAACGTATTTATTCGCGATCTGCTTTACAGGCTCGGCTTTACATGATCAAGGTTGGAATGCGAGGAGAGAGAAAACGCGTGTATGTAAATTGAATTAATGTGACACACAAAATGTGACACATTGCGCCTTGACGAAGTAAGGAGCGTAACATTCATCTCACACAAGTGTCGGCGATTGCCCACCAGTGTGTTTCGACGTTCAGTTTGAATCTAAAAAAAAAATCTCAAAAGATCTGCGATTTTTAAAACGAACGCTCTCTCTTTTATTTCGCGTTTGTTCCTTTAATCGACATTTAACTTCGATTTCGTGTAATCTGTTATTAACAATTGTTCTCTGTGTGAATCCGCGACGGGTAGATTTTTCTTTTTTCCCTTGGCGCACGTTCCTGCGCAGTACTCGATTACGTTACTCGCTCGACTCGTGGGATACTTGCGCGTGGTTCGAGGTGAGAAGACTCGGGTTGTGTTAGGCTCAAAGCTCCGCCAATAACACGGCGCGCTTGGGTGTGGTTTATTAGTGCCGTGGGACCGCGTCGTGCGGGTCCGTCATCATCAGGTGGTGATTTCGCGTGAGACTGTGAGACTGTCTGTTTGCGCGTCCACAAACACGGACGGGCGACGACGTGTGCGAATATTTTATCGCTCTCTCCCACGAATTTCTCACCTCGAAAGCGCGCGCGCGCGACAACAGAAACAGAATGAAGAAGAGGAGTCTGTCCGGGAACGTCGGCGTCGGCGTGTTCCTGGTGGCGTTCGTGTGCGTGTGCGTCGCGTTCGGCACGCCCTCGTGGCTGGTCAGCGACCCGCGAATCTCCGGTGCCAACTTAGACCGACTTGGTCTCTGGCAGCACTGCTTCAGGTCGCTGCCGAATCCCCAGGAGTCCGACGCGCCCAGACGTTTCTTCGTCGGCTGCAGATGGGTCTACGATCCGTTCACCGCGGGCTACTCCGAGATCCGTGGCTTTCTGCTGCCTCGTAAGCATTTATTTGTGCTAGTTTCTTTAACACAACAAATCATAACAAGCTCCGACACGTCAAATATCATTGTTGCACATCTTTGTGACAAGTTTTCGACTCGGAAAATCATTGTCATTTGATGAAACGGAGCATAACGACGAAATTTTCTTTGTTGCAGCGTTCATGGTGGCCACGCAGGTGTTCTTCACGTTCTGCTTTCTCCTGAGCCTGATATCGTTCATTCTGATACTGCTCTTCACTCTGTGCTGCGATCCGGAGCGCAAGAGATACATTGAGCTGATAACCGTCATCGGCTACTTGTGTCTGGCAAGCGGTCTCAGCGGCGGTCTCGCGGTCATCATATTCGCCTGTCTTGGGAACAAGGACGGATGGATGCCCGGACACGCCAACAATTATCTCGGATGGTCCTTCGCTCTGGGCGTGATCGGCAGCGTGCTGTTGCTGATCGCGAGCGGACTGTTTCTGGTGGAGGCGACCGTGCAACGAAAGAAACGGGACTACGTGAAGGAGTCGCAGACGCGATTCCAACTAGAATCTCGCGCCTGAATAAAAACCGATGACGTTGTTTTAACCAAGAGAGCGCGTTTTCGCGCGTGCGCGCGCAAAAAAAATAAAAACAAAAAACTTGTCGCGCGAAACGAGAAACGTCGGTTTGTTAAAAAAAAAAAAAAAAGTCTGTAGTATCTCTCATTCCGTCCACGAGAAACGCAATTTCTTACCGTAGAAGAATCTCTGTAGAATGTACAAACGAGCTGTATATTATTTTAAGCTTAGAGACTAAGACCTAACGCGTAAGTTCAATATTTTTGTACGATATATATTTTATATCTCTCTTTACGTACGTAATTAAGAAACACTCTGTATATTGCACTCGTATACACGCGAATCTCATACGAAGACCACAGGGGAAGAACTTGATGAGTCAATTTTGTTCGATTTTCTTCTTTTTGATGTTGTTTTATTTGTAGTAGTTAAAATATTGTAGGTAGTTAAAATAGAGTAGTTTTAATTATCCAAAGCGAGAAAAAGAAATTTTTGATAGATTCCATAGAGATAACATTTTTATCAAACGTGTAACACAGAAATACGGTATACGTTTTGAACTTTAAAATCGCTCTCTTCTCTAAAATTACAAAAATGTGACTTATCATGTTCTTCCTCTGTGGTCTTTTCATATACAGGGTGTCTGACAACGAACTATCAAGCCGACGTGTGTAGGTAGATGCTAAGACATTGCATGAGAAAAGCCATTTTTCTTTACAGCTGATAATCAGTGCAATAGAGTCCGATCGTTACCCTCCGCGCGCGCTCACATTGGCACACATTTATTAATTCATATCTTACTAACTATTGCGAAGTTTGCAAAATGATAAATAACTTTTCTGTTAAGAATGACCCGATCTATTTACACACGTCGGCTTGATAGTTGGTTGTCAGACACCCTGTGTATATTGTTCAGAGCTTTACGCACGACTATGTCGCACAAAATGTAACATACATACAAATGTTTTACAACTTCTAACAACGGTCTTACATATTTGAGAAAATTTAACATTTTCTTAACAACGAAAAATTGAGATATGTGAAATTACGTGTATAAAATAAAAATTTATGTCCCCCGTCCGCGTCCTCTTTTTATTATTTAAAATAAAACTTCTAACTTCCAAGTTTTATTTTCTAATTCAATTCCACCGCTTCCACTTGAATGTGCAAATATTTTAAATTTAATTTTAATTATTTTAACGGACGAAGAGATTGTGTAAAAAAAAAAAAAAAAAAACCGTTCGAAATATCTCCGAACGACGCCATTTGTAATATGGTGTAACGATAAGGAATCTTTCCAACAATGAGGTTGGTAACAATGAACGAGGACGACGTTAAGGTGTGGTGAGTGTTTTGACATAAACGGAGTGTTTTAACGAGCGGAGATAATTGTAACACAAATAATCGGCTTCGCGTCAAATTGTCCGAAAAACTCACCATGTCGGCAAACAAACAGGATTATCACAGAGCGTCAAGTAAGTGATCGCGCTAATTAATTTAGATCGTAATATTGCACAGGTAACATTCACTTTGAGGTAACCTGTACTATATAATTTGTTGATGCTGGCTTTTGTAGACGCTGTTGTATTTGGCGGAAGTCTCACGTTTGGGGCTCTTTTTCTTTTAATGATGGCCTTCATAAGGTGAGCGTGTCTCAAAAATTAATAATCTCTCGATCGAATTATCTCGTCTCGCAATTTTTATTGCCGATATCTCTTCTCTACCCTAATTGTTTTTCTTCCAGCCCGTATTGGATCGAATCATATCAAGAGACGTTTAGCAATTTCAAGCATATGGGACTCTGGGAATATTGCTTCGACCACTTCCGTTATCCCAGCTATCAGTTCGACAAGCAGTTCAACGGCTGTCATCACATCTTCTCGCAGGAGTACTACGTCATAAGAGAGTGGTTGTTGCCGGTGTGGCTCATGGTGGTTCAGACGTTCGTCACAATAGCCCTGTTGCTCTCCTGTTTCTCGTTCTTCGTGATAAGTTTGATCTGGGTTCGCTGGCCGTTGCGATTCGTACTGCATTACGAGTGGATTCTGTCGTCGGTCGCGTGTGGGTGTTCCGGAGTGGCTGGTAAGAACTTAACGAACGTTTCGCGGGAAGATTCTTATTCGATTTATCATTATCGCATTAAAATTCTTTCAGGTGCTCTCCTCTTCCTGTCGGTGTCCGTTTTTGGCGGACAGTGTTGGCGCCGGGACTGGCTGATGTATCCGAACTTCAATCACCTGTCGTGGGCGTACGGTCTCGCGGTCATATCCTTCATGTTTCACACGGTCGCCGCCTTTTTTCTGTACCTGGACGCGCGCACGGGTTACAGATTGCGCAAGGAGTCTCGCAATCTGGTGATGCAGATGCAGCCGAATCCGCAGTCCCATCACGGGACTCTCTCGTCTCGAAGCGGATACATATAAGTCGAGTCGAATCGTTCGACAGTCGAATCTCGAACTTCGAAGCGTGGGGGATTTTGTTGTTCCAATGAAGTAACAGATCTATGTACGAAAGACTGATCACGCACGCCGAAGTACGACTTCAAGTCCGTCCAATTTTATAATTCTTAAGTAACGCTTTGAGCGCAAAACTTCTTTTTTTTTTTTTTTTTTAACGAGAACACAAAAAAAGTTTTGTCTCATTGCAAAAGAGAATTACTTTGAGAGAATTTATTTAACACGGGTGACGCGATATTATTGTATACTCAATCGATTTGATCAATGTGTTTACACTTCTCATTCTCTAAACCACTCTGCATATGTAATACACATGAATGACAAGCTGTCTATCTATTCGCGTAACTCAAACACAGATTTATTTTGTGAGATTTTTATATATATTTTATATTATTATACGTTAGTACACAGAGCGCTAATATAGTTTGTATGTACAAATAGACGAAATTACGTTTCTATTTGAAAAAAAAAAATTATAAATATATATAAAACTTATCAATAAATGCGACTTACTTGGATTATAATGTAATGTAATGAACTAAATGCGAAAAAAATTTTATAAATTCGCACACGCGCACTCACCTGGAACGTTCGCGCGCGACGCGACGTCGAGGACGCGGCGCACGGTGTCGAGCTCGAGATTGCCATCGATAACGACGAGACTCGCCTGTTCGAGATGCGAGCGATGTTCATTTATCAATTCCGAAGTGATCGAGGAGAAAGATTCCATTTCGCTAATGCAGAAGCGGCACTCGCCATTAGCGTCCACTATTACTGTAAATCTGAAAATCGTCGGATTGGCGCACGTGGCTCTTAGCGAGATTAAAAAGGAAAGAAAAAAAATAAGGCCGCGAAAGATTACCTTGCGGTGTTCACGTCCGACGTTCGTTTTACGGTCTCGCCGGCGGGTCCTAAACTCCCGAGAATAATTCTTCCGTGATCGTCGTCGCCTACGACGGATATCAGTCGCGTGTTCTCCAAACCGAGCTTGATGAGCGCGTCGGCGATGTTACGGCCGACTCCGCCGCAGCTGTGTCTGCTTCGCCCGGCGTGTGTTCTGCCGTCGCTCTAAACACAAAATCTCTCAAAATTTTATATTGAGGCGAGCGCGTTTCTCGCGTTTGATCCTTCCAAAAAAAAAAAAAAAAAATTACAAACAGTAAACACCAACAAATTGCATGAAAAAAAAAGAGCGCGTTGTTTTACTTTGGGGCTCGAAGCCCCCATTAACTTCCGAGTCACGTGCGCTGAAAGAAACGAGCAGAGCTTGCTCGTGAAATATTAAGCCGCGACGTGCCTATACTCCTTTTTATAATTTTCTTTTTTTTGTATCTTTCTTTGTAACCGCAACCCCATAATCCTCGCGCATTTGTATTTTTCTCCCGTGTCTCTCGTCCAGTTTGTTTTTTCGCGGGGAGAGACGACGACGGCAGCCGTCGACCCCCTCGCGCCTGTGCCGTAGTTCATTGCTAGTCCGGTCGCCTGTCTCTCGGGGGACGGCGTTCACGACCGCGCGATCATTCTTCCACGATGATACTCCCCGTTCACGGGAGTCGGAATCCAAGAGGATGAAACGGAAAGAGTATACGGGACAGAGGGAACGGATGAAAAAAAAAAAAAAATAAATCGCGTTCTCCGTAAGGTACAACATTATCTCATGCGCCGCTGGTGTGCAAGGGACGAGATAAAGAGAGAAAGAGAGAGAGAGAGAAGCGTCGTAGCTGTGATCGTGGCCGCGGCGTCGCGACGACGCTTTCGACGTCGCGCGCACGAGCTCTCGACTCTGCGTGATCTGTGGCAGTGAGAAGCAGCGCGTCGCGTAAGCGCCGTGCCACGAAGCGTCGTGTGTGAGCGACATGCGCCACGGCTGGCGGCGGCCTTGCCGAGTGTCGACTGCAACCTGAGGGACAAGGACGAGAACGACAACGACGACAACGACTACTACTACTACTACTACTACGACGACGACGACGACGGCGACGGCGACGACAACGGCAACGGCGACGACGACGGCGACGACGACGACGACGACGACGACAAAAACAACGAGGACGGTGACCAGAACAACAATCGGGACTAGAGTGACACGCGAGACAAAACGGCTGTTAACGCCGGCAAAGGAAACACAGGAGGGTGTTTTTTTTTTTTGCGAAAGAAAGAAACCGAAGCGCCGCTGATTGAGAAAGATGCGGGAAAGCGACACATGAAAAGATACCGAGAGCGACACGCGCAGGTATGAGCAACGTGGACGACGTTGCCGAGGATTCTCGAGGCGGCGATGCCCGTGGAGGTAGCGCTACGTACGCGACGACGACGACGCCGACGACCACGTTCCTCCTCATGCACGCATCACCGACCGTCATACGGTCGGCCCGACTGACGACGCCCGATCGCGGCAGCAATCCGCGGCGATACCGATCGCGAACGATCGCATCACGATCCGTGATTTCGACGACGTGCGAGTCTGTGGTGTCGTAGAAGGTGTCCGGGACCCGACAGATTTCACGAGACGCATACAACCAGCTACCATATCGAGAGTCTTGACCTTTCGGCAATCGGGGGTTCGTGTTCCTCTTTTTCTTTTTTTTTTCTCTCTGTCTCGAGTGTCGTCTCGTTTTTGTTATACGCGAAACATTAAATCTCGTCGACGAAGACAAATCAAGACGACTCTCTCACACACACACACACACACTCTTTCTTTTTGTCTCTCGAAATGAAACATTTTTCATCTGAAGAAAGGAACTTTCTCTGACACGCACACACGCATACACACGAGGATCTTCCCCGAAGAAAAAGACTTTCCTCCAAGTACATACGGCAGGAATTTTCGTCAAGGACCAAAGCAAGAGGAAAAGGACAGTTTTCTCGTGACACGTCGCGCGTGCCTTCCGTCCCCAGGAATCCCACGCAAAAAAGAGGTAAATCTAAAAAAAAAAAAAAAAACAACAGATCGACTAAACCGGTGATTAAAACGGCGCGGCGGCGACGATAAAAAATCATTCCCGTTTTTTTTCGCCGCGTGAGAACATCATCGGGTCTTCGATGATCTTCGATCCGCCTCGTGAGCTGAAAATTTTCTCTGAAACAAGCGCGGAATCGCGCGCGCGCGCGTGCGATTATTCTCGTTTTACAACACACGCAAAATCTCATCCGCCACGCGCGTACTTTACACGCGGCGCTTGTTAGAGGGATGTGATGTTATTTCAAGACAGATGATTTCAAGCGCGTTCGCGCGACGATGATGATGCCGCCGCCGCGATCGTATAATAACGCGCGAGCGTATAATCGGCATTTGATTAAAACCGAAGGACAAGCACGAGCGCGACACGAGAGAGAGAGAGAGAGAGAGAGAGAGACGCTCCGCTGTAATAATGATGCGTACATGCGATCACATCATTCCGTCCTTCGTTTACGTGGCGTGGTTGCACGCGGCGAAAATAGGACAAGCCGTTTTACAAGCTGCCAATAAATTCCTTCAGGAAGGTCGGGAAGAGAAGATTGCATAACCCTCCACCACCACCACCGTCGCCGCTGCCGCCACGTTCCCTCCCATTTGTGCCACCTTCTCTCCACACAAATTCTCCTCCTGGTTTCCTACCCTCTTCTCGTGGACGCGCGCGCGCACTTCCTCGTCGTTCTTTTTCTTCCCTCCCGCTTTTTCGCGCTTCTCTCCTTTCAGAGAGATATGACATCGATATCTAATTACAGACTACTCTCGATAATCTTTTTTTATCACTCTCGTTTCTGTCGTAGAAGGCGCACCAGTGCCTGTTCAAGCACGTCTCTCCGGCATCGAGAGAGAGGGAGAGAGAGAGAGAGAAAGAGAATCGCACGCGACATCGATCTGCGCGTGTGCTTCTTTTTTTTCCGTTTTTTTTTTTTTTCTACCACGGAATTATGCAAAGTAGGCAGTGCTGGACGCCGGCCAGGACGTTGACTGCTCGTCCGAGACGAGAATCGTTTCTTCGTTAGGACGAAAGGAGGTAAAACGCGCTCTCTGTCAATATCCTTTCCTCTCTCTCTCTCTCATTCTCTCTCTTTCTCTCTCTCATTCTCTCTCTTTCTCTCTCTCCCTCTCGGTTTGTCGTCGACGTGGGGAGCGCGCTAACGCGCAAGGTTTGAACGATCGATGGGCCCTTACCCGCTTTCTCTCGCTCTTCCGTGTTTTCGTTACAATGCGCCACTCGCGTATAGTCACCACGACGGCCTGTGTGCATGCAACGGCGAGTGCCGATGCACGGAAACGGGAGCATGATTTGGCGCATCGCTCGCTCCGGCTACCAAATCGAGTTTCTTCTCCCTCGTCCTCTCCTCGACCGGCGATATGTAGATTTGAACAATCGCCGTGGCGCGATCCTCGATTCTCGCAGATTCTTTCTTGTGTGCGCCGAGATCGCTCCCTTCCTCTCCACTTCGCATCTTCTTTCATTTCCGAAATCTGCGCTCGCGTATTTTACAAATTATATTTGATAAATTTGTATTTTCCAGCGTATCGTTTCTTCAATCTTGCCTCCTCTTTTTTTCTCGTTACACGATGAAGTCTGAATAGAATTCTCTCCGGCTTTCTCTCTCGCCCCCCCAAGATTTTCTTCGTTTTTCTAAAATGTTGTTTTCTCTGTTCTACTTGCTTGTCCTCGGACAAATTTTCGTTCGCCGAGCCCGGCGGCGATTCCGATATCACTTGCTCGGGCGCGCATATCCTCTCTCTATCTCTCGCGATTTATCTCCGTCCCACCGTCGGAGGAGCTACATAGGCAGCAGGACGATCGATAAATAGAATCGCCTATCGCACGCTACAACTGTCAGAAAGAAATACAATTCGCCGAGGCGCACGCTAGCCTCTCGCTCTTTCCTCCTCCTCTCCTCCCTTCCGTGTCCCTCCGCGCCGCTATTCCCGGCTCGAAATGCACGCACGTCAGGTGTTGAATTCCGCGAGTATCTCTGTCAAGGCGGCAAGAAATTCCTAGTCTCTCATTATTAGTCACGAGAGACGAACAAAAAACCGAACGACATATATATATATATATATCCGTAATCTCGGCGAGCGATTAGAAATCCGCTAACGTCGTGAGCATTTACAAACTTCTCCTTTTAGAAGACACGACGTAACTTCACGACGTAACTTTGTGTTTCAAAAGAAAAAAAAAAGAACTCGGAAAACTAAATAACAAGATTTACGAACAATGCTTTTCACGCGTGTGGAAATTGATCTCTCCTGTCTTTTCTTTCTCGCATGTTTCCGCAGGAAGAACAACCACACCGGAAAGGATACCCGCTATCGCGGTGTGTCAACGGCGAAGCGGTGCAGGACACAGGCGCGCGTGACACGAGGAGAGAGAAAGAGAGAGAGAGAGAGAGGAACCATGAATGCTACCACGAATGACCTTCCGGTGCGGCGATGCAGTAACGGCGTGCCTCGCGTGACTCGCGCCGGTCTCGAGTAAAGGATCGACCTCCTCCTCCTCCTCCTCTCCGCCTTCACCGCTCGCGTAGTTAAACACGCGGTGGTAGCCATCCACCAACGGTGCAACGCGCTGGCCGTCTCTCCCACTCAGGCCCCCCACATCCGCGGGGTATACAATCCTTACGACGAGGACACGCACACCAGGGTGGCACGATAGTATGACGGTGATGCTGCTGCAACGTTCAGTCACCCCGCAGTCGACGCACAGCCAAAAAACAGCGACGAAGGACTGCAGCGCGAAGCCGCCCTTTCTCTTCCTACTGGAAGACGATCGCGACGAATACCGGCATTCGACCGAGACCAACACCACGACCACCACGAACAATAACAACAACAATAACAATAACAATAACAACAATAGCGTCAATAATAACAATAACAACAACAACAATAACGATACGTCTAAAAGGAACGAACGGAGAAGCAGCAGCCGCGATTACGTCGCCAACGAGGCGTCGTCGTCGGTGACGTCCCAACGACTCGCCGGCGGTCAGGACGTCGCGATGCGATATTACCGTCTCTGGATATACGCCTGTAACCTGGTGCTGTTCGGTAGCGCGGTCGGTTTTGCCGCCGCGGTGTCGCAGACTCTTCTGTTCTCCGGCGACCCGCGCCGACACGTGGTGCCGGGTGTGCCTCGCGCCTACGACTTCACCGCGGTCTACGGCTACTTCGCGTTGGCGGGACAGCTAGGCCTAGTGCAGCTGCTCGGCTGCATCGCCGCCAGACGGCTCAGCGCCCGGCTGCTTCACTGTTACTGGATAGTGCTGCTGTTGCTGCTGTTCGGTGACGCCATCATCGGCGTCTTTTGGTTTTTCCAGTTCGAGAAGATGCGCGCCGAGCTCAGACCCACGCTCAGGCTGCGTTTGCAGGTGCGCACGGATAAGTACCTCTTCTCGTGGCTCTCTTTCTCGAGAGTCTCTTAGCGGCTGTCACGTTTTCGTGAAATGATGATGATGATGATGATGATGATGATTTTTCGCAGGTTGATTACGGCAAGGAGGCGCGATTCAGCGAGCAATGGGATCGGTTGCAACGGGAGTTCATGTGTTGCGGAATGACCGGGCCCAACAACTTCGGCGGACGCTTGCCCCAGACTTGCTGCGGACCCAGTGTGAACATGAGCGAGCCCTGCGTGCATCCGTACGCGCGCGGTTGCGAGGAAACACTCTGGCGCTGGCTGAAGAAGACGGGTGATCTGCTCTTCGTCCTGGGCTTCTGCGTGATCGCCTTCACCAAGTTCTGCTTCCTCGGTATACTGCGTTACGAGATACGGGAGATGATACAGAAGATACGAATGCTGCGGGAACCGCCACCGCCGGCTACGCCGTTCGCGCAGTCGCTCTTCTCCCAGGTGTTACCCGAGACGGCCAACAACGGAAGTATCGCAAGACGCACAACTCTGCCTAACGCGGTAACGCCTTCCGGTACGTGTGAGGATTAGAGGAGACATGGAAAAAAAAAAAAAAAAAAAAAACAATTGTGATGGAAAGAATTCGACACGAGAGAATCATTATTGTATTTTCAGGCAACGCGTCGCTGTTGCTGCAATCGGATGAGTGCAACACCGGCCGGCATCCGCTTCTGGCGAACAATCTGCAGGACGGCGGTGCCGACAGCGACACCAACAGCCACTGCGCCCTGATACTCGAGGAAACGACGCCCACCTCGGCGAACAATCACAACAGTTGCGGCGGCAACCGGGAGAAGAGCAACGGGAACAACAACTACGAGATGCGTGAGTTTAATCGCAGGCTGTTGCTGTCGAACGGCGCCAGTCCGGGCACGGGCGTCACCGTAACGGGAGGTCAGAACAGGCGCACCTGACTATGGAGATGGTGGCGAAGCACCTCGAACCGTTTCCTGTACAGGAGCAATCGGCGCGCTGACATACCGTTATACAAATAAGACGCGTAAAACACTCTCCTCTAAGACAGTCTAGTTTCTTTTTTTTTTTTTTTTAAAAAAAAAAAGAAAAAAAAGGAGCAACACACATAAATACGTACACATGTAACGAGCTACTGGCTGGCGCGAGTCCAACAGACAACGTGCACGGATGAGGAAACGGTGTCATCGCTGTCGTCGACGCGATCGGCGAGAGACAGAAGAGGTTGACAAGTTACCGCGCACACATTATTCCCGCATTGTTCGCCTCCCGTTTTATCTTCGCCGGTGTGTACGGTGGGTTGATACAACGTGACACTCGAGAAGACAAAAAAGAAAAAGAAAAAAAAACGGCATTGTGTAACCACTCCGCAATTAGAAGGCGCAAAGACACACGAGAGAGAGACCAAGCGAACAAAAAAAAAAAAAGAAAAAAAAATCGATATCATGACGAGACCTAAATGTTAACAAAAGACCAAATCAAAAACAAAAAAAGCAAAAAAAAAAAAAAAAAAGAAGAGCCAAAAATTTAAAAAACAAAAAAAAAAAAAAAAAAAAAAAAAAAAAAAAAAAAAAAAACATATGTTACACCAATAGTGAGAGTATCTTCGTTGTTTGTGTAAGGCAAGACTCGCGAAGAGGAGTGTTTGAAAATTCGCGCACGGCTTGCGGGGAGAGGGGGGGAGCGCAACATTTCGAAACACAACCCCGCATCATCAACCCCCTTCGCTCGCGCGTCGGTCGTTCTCTATCCAAGCGCGCGATCGCAAAACGTCGCTGTACCCTCCTCCCCCTCCCCCCCGATTCGATTCGTTCTAAAACAAGCGGAGCGAGAGAGTTGCTCTCGTGACCCGCGTGAAACAAAAAGAAAAAAAAAAAACAGTTCGAAGAGAACAGAATTCTATTTACGGTCGGCGTTTTCTCGCGCGCGGTCACATAAATCGCTAATTTCGTCATCGTCGAAGTTACACAAATGGGAGTGTACGCGCGCGGTTAATTTTAAATGTCCTCCTAGAAAAACCACTTTCCGCAGAGTTTCTCGACCTTTTATAGATGTTACCTGTATATATATACATATATACATATATATCACCTTTTTCCGCTGTGTTTTGCGCGCGCGAGCGCGAGCGTGTCGCACGACAGTTGCACATCGCGCAAGAGTTGCTCATCGAACTGCCTCTCCCCCCTCCCCCCAGCCCCCTTTATCGAAACTCTCTTCGCAAGTGTGTACCTTACATACATACATGTCTTTTCCGTCCTCGCATGGTCGGTGTGGCTACTTTTGTAGATTTAATTTTTAGTGTAAGTGAGTTTTTCTTACGCTTTCCGAGCAGAACGAAATCGTCATCATTATCCGATCGATCGCGCGCGTCATCCAAACGGAGAGAGTCTATCGTCGTCGCGCGCGCCGTTCTCCCTTCATCTGCGAAGACAACATATGCCGACAATTCACCACACCGAGTAGTACGTCACAAGTCGAACATGTAACTGTCGTCGTCTATAAATAAACGGGGGCTCTTGTTTTCTTCCTCAGACTTCCAACTTCGTTCCTCACCTTTGTTCTATATGGTGCGCAAAATATCTCTGTCTCTTTCTTTGTGCCGAAATTTCGTTCTTCTTTGATGTTATTTTGATGTGACTTTGAGTCACATCGCGCTGCCGCTGCCGTCAACAAGCGCGTCGCAATATAAAGAGAAAAGAGATTCAGTTAGTCATTCGTTGAAGAACTTTTACTTTAAAACTTTGTTTAATAGCTCTCATTGTTCGCGAAGAGACGCGAAATTACTTTTCTCCCAACTTCACGTGTTTGCTTTAATAATGCAAGAAGATCACCGTCTATAGACGCGATGCGTTTCTGTCCGCGGTAGGTGCGCGCGGAAATATATGCACCCCGAACGGTGTTATAAGACACGGGGGATTGTGCAACAGTCCGACAACTTAGCGATGATTTCAGAACGCAAAACGACAGTTACGGGGGAGAACATTGTGATGATACTACTGCCAAAACCGTCGCCCCCGTTTCCCTCATTCTCGAATTGGATAAATTATTTATTTGTCTTGGCAAAACCCGGACTCTCTCTCTCGGCCAAGAGAGTTCCGCGCGTTGCTTTTGTTCCTCGCCGCCACGGTGAACGAAAGAAAGTGAGAGAGTGAGAGAGAGAGAAAGAGCGACGAGTGAAAGAGAGAGTGAAAGCGAGGAAGAGATTTTTCCCCGACATACGGATACGAATAATTTGATCGATTCGTTTTTCTCAATTGCTTTCTACGTACACGCATATACACACACATCTGAGAAACGCGCGTCACGCAAGTAGCTAATACCAATTTGTTCCTTGTAACTAGATCTCCATTGTTGCGGGCCGGGGGTGTGACGCAAAACACACACACACACAGAGTGTTTGCACGTTTCTTTCGATTTCATTTATTAAACGAAAATGTTTATCTAAAATGTTATTCTTTCTCGCGCGACACATCATCATCGCGGACGACACCGCGCGTTGGATCCCGATATAATGGAGATCCCCCGTAAGTAAGAATGAAGAAAAATGAAAAAAAAAGACATGACGTAAAACAAAGACAAAAAAAAAAAAAAAAAAAAACTCATATGAAATAACTGGCTTCCTAGCTAGGATTAAAAAGAAAATCTTAGGGTTTAACACATTTAATTAATGGGGATGCAATGATAACGAATACAAATACTACAGTAGGCTGTATATACTGGCGTACAATAGTTAATATTAAGTGTCGATCGTCTGCTTAAGGAGAAGAACCTCTTAGATTTATTATATCTCGGTTAATTCACGCACACACACAGAAATACAGACACTTTACACGCACATTTCTATAATACCATCTGATCAATATAATATATATATATATCGCGGTGTATACCTTTTTACGTTGAAAACCCGTCTGTCTCGAAGATAGAGAGTTCGAGATTTATGTGTCACGAAATCTGATATCCCACATCTCTCCGCGAGTTATAAACAATACAACACTAGTCTGGATAACAGGGTAATTTATTAAACGCGAAGCCTGAAACGTTCCCCCATATATAGGCCGTTGTTAGCGAGTTAAAATATCGCCGCGCGTTTTCTTTTCTTTTTTTTTTTTTTTCGTTCTCTCTCGATGGAGAAAAGGTGTTCCCTGTTTTTTTTTTGTTCTCCTTTCCCATCGACACGCAAAACGTAATTCGCTCATCAGTGTAATTAATTCTTTCTTAATCAGACCATCGAGTTATTGTTGAATGTAACGAGCTAATAATATGTCGAAGCTTACACCTCGCAGACACACAGCCTCTGCCACTGAATATACATATATATATATATATAGAGTATATATATATATATATAAAAAGATGTTATATACAAAGAGATATAGACCAACCGTTTTTTAATTAATTAGTCGAGAAGAAATATATATATATACATATATATAAGTTCCGAAGAAAGAAGAGAGACACGCGAAAAAAAAACTTGTACCATATATACTCTCGACACACAACAACAACAACAACAACAACACACACACACACACACAAACGATGAGATGTTTAAAAAACTCGCTTCGATCGTGTCGTATATATTTAATGTATCACCACTTTCCTATTAGGAGAAGAACCGAAGGACAAGAGAAGAGAGAAGAGGCGAGAAGGCGAATTTTAGATCTTTGTATATTTTATTCGTGCGGTATATATCCCGAGAGACAAAAAAAAAAAAAAATAAAAAAAAATAAAAAAAAATAAATAAAAACCACACACTGCAAGAGGAAGACTCCAAAAGTTCAAAACAAACAACCGGTAGCGATTTGTAATCGGTTATCTTAAGTGTACAATATACAAGAACAAAAGTGAAGAAGAAACGTGAAAGAGACTTGAGGGGAAGCTTTTGCGAAATAGTGCCTGCTTTTAAATTCCAATTTATTATTGTATCTCAACCTAATACTAGGTACGGTCGAGCAAAGTCATTCGCAACGTCGCGCGAAAAAAAAACGTATAACAAAAACAAATCTTCTTGCAATATTAAAAAAAAATATCAAATTTACGTGCAAATTGCAATTAACACATTGCTGACCGTGTTCTTCTTGTTTTTTTTTTTTTTACAATTTTTGGATGTTTTTGCAATTAACATCGAATATGTTCCTTAAAGACGGACGGGCGAAAACATCAGCGCTTTGGATTTGTTTTTCGATTCAATTTTTTCTTTCGACATGTCGACGTTTTTTCGCGCGCGACGTTGCAAATGAAGTAATTCACATTATAGAGTGATCGTAGCGCGACATAATGAGAGAGAAGTGTATATGCACCTTCTTAAGGGCTTTTGATTACGTACTTTAATACTGTATGAAAGATATGACACACACACGCGCGCGCGCACACACACACACATACATATATGTATACATATATATGTGTGCGTGAGTATATGACCGAAACAAAAAAGTGTATATGAAGACTGTTAGTGAAAGAGGAACGGCGAACATTAAAAACAATTGTACGTAGTTTAAAAAAACAAAAAAAAAACAAAAACAAAAAAAAACAAAAAACAAAGTTAAAATCACACAAGCTCAATTATAGCGCGTTTACGTTTTCGATGAACCTTTCGTAATGTCGTGTATAACAGAAGCTTGCGTCTTATATACTCGATTAAGTTACATAAACATACGTCGTCTCACAATGGTTGTGACGGTCGTATTTCATAGGTTTGCTATTCTATAAAGCGTTTGTTAAAAAAATCAAAACAAAAAAAAACAAAAAAAAAACATAACACACTGTACTCTTCCCCTCCTTCTCCCCCCCCCATTAACTATTCTACGCGAGAGTTCCGATTATTTGATATTATTGAATGTACATAAAAAAAAAAAAACAAGAAAAAAAAAACAAGAAAAAAAAACAGAATATGGTGGTAATTGTATATAAATACTGTTACTGTTCTGTATCATGTAATGTGAATACAAAAAAAAAATTGGTTATTTAGTATAATTTTGATTGTGAGATCTCTCTCTCTCTCTTTGACTTACGTTTATTTCGGGCTCCTTCACCTGCAGCACGGTGTCCAGAGCGGCGCCTCCTATCACCACCTGAAATAGGAGGACATTAACATCAAGTGCCGCGTTCATCAGCAGACAGAGCAATGTGACATGTTTCAATACGCGATTTATCAGCGAAGTGAACTTTTTCAAACAATTTCGCTCTGTCTTAAAAAATTATTTTATTTATTATAAGTTTATAATTAACTTGTATTTATATATTGTAAGTTTATATTTACTTGTATTTATATTGTATTTTATATTTGTCGTAATTACCGGTTTTTTTCTTGATATTATCGACCGGATAGGAGCAGGTCCATCATGGGATGTTGACGACTTTTCGCAAAGATTCAACGCGATTTCTGCCGCTACCTTAGCATTGTTTTCTATGAGAGCTATATCTGCACAATCATGTTCGTCAGTAATGGTTTGTGTTTTGTTTACCGTGTATTTTAGGTGTCGCATTTGTTTTTGTTGCACTCACTCGCTTCGAGAGACCGGCCACGTGTGATTTTGTTGATCTCGTTCAAAAGAAACGGCGTAACCAGCTTGCCCGTTACATTCGCGTCGTTGGCTTTTCTCAAAGCCTCGGATATCGCAGAATCCATGACGCTCGGTTTCAACGCGTATTTCGCGGGGATAGGGACCGCGAGCAACATCCCCGTGTCAATGGCCAATCTTTTCTGCGCCCTCACAACGTCAGCTGCTTCCTTAGCGTTGGAAACTCGACACGGCGTCTCGATTTTATCCACAGTCTCGGAACAATAAAAAGCTGGAAATTCCGGTGTTTCCCCGATTTTTATCACCGACACTCCCTGTGTTTCCTGCGATCACAAAAAGAGCAAATTTCACAAAAGAAACCTTTAATGAACATCAAACGCGAAATACGCGCGCGTATTTGTTCGCTTACCAGATACTCCAGCGTCTTGGCGATGTCCAAGATGGATTTAACACCGGAGCAGACAACCGCCACTGGTGTGCGTCCGAGTTCGGTCAGGTCCGTGCTGATGTCAAAAGTGAGTTCGGCGTTTCTGTGAACACCGCCGATACCACCTGTTGCCATTATCGGGATACCCGCTGCGTGCGCGATCAACATCGTCGCGCTGACTGTGGTTCCGCCGTTCAATCCGCGAGACACGACCCAACATATATCCCTGCGTGAACATTTCGCGGTCTTCGCGGAATCCGCTTTCGACAAAATCTCCAATTGTTCAGCGTTCAAGCCTACGTGCACTTTCCCACTTATGATTCCTATTGTCGCAGGCACAGCGCCCTGAAGCGAATCAGAAATTAATGCTCACTGTCGCGTAAAATTATTTCAATTTAAAAATTGTGAAAAACCACTATTGAAAAGCGTGCTACGTATTTATTGTACGAACTTGTTTTCTGACCGCTTGTTCAACTTTCAGCGCGGTGTTCAAATTGTCCGGGTACGGCATGCCGTGCGTGATGATCGTCGATTCCAGCGCGACGATCGGCAGTCCGTTGTTTCGGGCCGCACTCACTTCGGGTCCGTAAACGAGCGAGTCCACGGCGGCGATCGATCGTCGCTGGCGATGGATCGTAAGCGCGTTGTTCAGTTTCCTCCATAGTTTAGCCGTCAAGTCGCACGAGCGTAGTCGATGCATTACGCGGTTTACGCGTAAGTAAAATGAATGATAAGCGAAGTGACGCGTGTCTTTTGATGATAAAAAAAAAGAAAAGATAAGATATTCTATACCGAACCAAACTCTGTACGTAGAACGAGTTTCAAATAAAAAGACTAAAAAAAAAAAACGGGAACTTGATCGAAAGCCAGTTCGTTGTTTTATGTCTGTATGTAAGTACGTACGGAATAGCGCTACGTTGCGATAATCGTGTTTAGAGAGTCGCAAACTCGTAACGTCACCGGGCAGCTTTTTTCTTTGTCCGGTCAAAAGCAATTGTCTCTCTGAGAAACTATAGTTCGGTGGGCAGCTTTTTCAGCTGTCCAATCAGAAGCGACTGTGACGTCGTGAGTTTACAACTGTCTCCTTGAGACTCTCTAATCGTGTTCAGCTATCAATCGATAGGAACGATTCAAATCGGATTTCTTGAAGTAACGTAATACATCATTTTCTCCGAGTTTTTTATTTAAAAAATAACGAGAGGGGAACATAAAAAAAAGGTTATTTTTCTCCAGGAAAGGACGCGAGATGTCAAACTTGAACGTTTTGGATATTAACGCTTTGTTATCAATTTGTTACTTCAGTAATAAAGAATAAAATTTCTTTTCATAGAAAAGGAATTATATTGGTACAGAAGAGCGCCAATAAAATAAAAATGATATAAATTATATATCACGCAGTTTTATTCGAATATAGGAAATACCTGTTTATTCCAATAAAACCTACATGACTAAGATGTTTTTTTGTACATAACAAAATTATTGAAGAGATTTTCCGCGACCGAAACCACCTCGGAACTCCAGATCGCCGGTACCAGCACCAACATCCGCCTTCTTGTCAGCAGCGCCAGGAGGACCGCCCGGACCCCGCCTGTATCCCGCTCGATCTTCTGTTGGTTTCGATCCTTCGGATCTGGTGGCAGCTGGTCTCGGACCTCTGTTTGTGGTCTCTGATCTTGGTTGCTTTTTCAAAGTGGACGGTACTATTTCTGGCGGCAGATGTAAGTAGGCACGCAGATATTCTATGCCGTCATTGGTTAAGTACCAATAAAAGTGCCTCCAAGCAAACTGTTCTTTGACATAACCTCTAGATTTCAAAGACTAAAAAATGAATGAAAAAAAAAACACTGAATAAGTAATTCTATAAAAATATTGTTAAAATATTGGTGTAGTAATGTCCAAGTTGAATAATTTAAGGATCTTGGTATTTTAACACACTGATCTTATGATTGATTAGTATTATTGTTGATGTAAACAGGTATATCTTATGAAGTATGAAGAAAAATAATGAAATTTGTTACCTGCATAGTCTTAATAACTTGCAAATTGGGAATATTTTCTAGTTCAGGGTGTTTACCAATAAAGTCCTTTTTCGCAACCATGACTCCCTCTTTGAAAAGGTACTCATAAATTGCTACACGATTCTTTTTTGGCATCAACATCCTACAAAATAACAATAAAAAAATGCTGTAATTATAATTTATATTACATGTGAAACACACAAGCTCATTCATAAATAAAACATGTTTTGATTTGTCCACTCTTTCCCAGTGTTTTCCTTTTGAATTGACATACAACTTTTATTTTGATGATTTGAAGTTGAAGAAAAATGTACAAAAGAAAACCAACCCAACTATTTTATGGACATTACACAAAAAGCTGTAATTGTATTATTTTTGAAAAACTTAAAAGGAAGAAGTGTCACATATACCCATAAACACACTGATTACACGTACTTGTACACGAAACTGAAAGTGACTATAACGAGATACTTGATTTGACGAAAAGACTAGAAATTGCGACAAATCTTGCGTTTTCTTGCTACTTGCAGAAAAAATTACGATTAAACCGGATATTTCTACAAATTTGTGTACCTGAAACTCCCAATGTGCACGTTTTCCTACGGAAAGAACCATCGGCACAAAGACGCCATCTATCTGACAATATCAAAATCTCGAACTGCTAGTCTGCATTTTTGTGCTGTAACGGAGATTAACAGCGCCTCTATCGTCTATGCCGCAGAAAAGTAAAACAAAACCAAATAAAAACATCGCGACTTCTCTAGGACTCTTGTTCCAAAAAGTGAAAAAGTGTTTCCTTACCGCCGTATAAAACATATAAAAAATAAGTGTGTGTTGTGTGTGTGAACGTACTTCCTGCTATGTATGTTTTTCTTATTATCCAAATGTTTGTGTGCATATCTGTATTATGTTTGACAACGTAATTAGAAAATATACCTGTACATGTATGAAATGTGAGAAATGCTAGTGTGAATGGTGTATCGACGAGCCCTTTAAATTGTCTTTTTTGGTATAGTAAATGTAAGTTAAATGTTGTGATTAACGGGTATAATTGTGTGTGCATGAAGTGTGAGCGATGCTAGTGGGAATGGTGTATGAATAAGCCCTTATGATCAACTTTTTTGGTATAATAGATGTAAATTAAATGTTGTCCTTAAGAAGTGAAATTGCGTGTGCATGAAGTGTGAGCTACCCTAGTGGGAATGGTGTATGAATGAGCCCTTAAGAACAACTTTTTCGGTATAGTAAATGTAAATTAAATGTTGTCCTTAAGAAGTGAAATTGCGTGTGCATGAAGTGTGAGCTACTCTAGTAAGAATGGTGTATGAATGAGCCCTTAAGAACAACTTTTTTGGTATAGTAGATGTAAATTAAATGTTGTCCTTAAGAAGTGAAATTGCGTGTGAATGAAGTGTGAGCTACCCTAGTAAGAATGGTGTATGAATAAGTTCTTAAGAACAACTTTTTTGGTATAGTAGTTGTAAATTAAATGTTGTCCTTAAGAAGTGAAATTGCGTGTGCATGAAGTGTGAGCTA
>NW_018020882.1:0-163095 GCF_002006095.1 Pseudomyrmex gracilis | reverse complement strand
AATGTATAAAAAATTGTAAAATGAAACTTGAAAATTGAAAAACACACTGATAAAGAATTGTAATAAAGCAGAGTAATAGATATTCTTTTTGGAATTGCAACTTTTCAGACGTATATATTTGTGTATCGGCAAAACACCTTTGTGTAATATACATGTCTTTTTGTGTAATTTGTATTTATACGTATATATGTAGTTTTTGATAAAATAAAATAAAATTTATAAAGCAAAAGCAGCAAATGATGATGTAAAAGGAGATGATACACTCCACGAGTTCTGATGCTGCTCGCTAAAATAATATTATTTTCTTCACTATCACATCTTTTCTTGTATATCACATTTATGTTGTGTGGAAAGTTGCAATGTTTTTTTTTATCCTTTTCTGTTCTCCTTTCGTATCTTCTCATCACGCGACTCCGATCATTTTAAATTTCAAAAGAAATCAAATCCACGCTCGCGAATATACACGCCTGAAGAAGATGACCATGTGAACGCGTGCACATAGCACGGAATAGAACCGCACGCTGTGGACATAGCGTACCGACATGTCGCTCGTGGACTGGCTGCGTAGTTCCAATGTGTACCACCCGTGGTGCATGCGCTAGTTTACGGGGCCGAAAAGTGATTACACATTCTCTTATGGACCTGGCCGCTCTCAGGCTTCTTTCTGATTGTAGACTGGTTCTAATATTTACCTAACCGCTTAGAATGGCGTATGGACTAGCAACAAGGGTCCACTGTGCCATAAGGACACCAGTAACCAGTATTAACTTAACCTAACCTAACCTAATCTTCTGTATACGGTTTCGTTTTGTGCTTCCTTTCGGTGTTTACGTTATTGTGTATGCCTGTAGATGAGAATTGATATAAAAGTTTATTATTCAAGCCTTTCAGAACCAAGAGCGCTCACGATTTATACAAAATATTATAGAAAAGAAAAAGAAAAAGCGCAACACGATAGATCTTTTGTCAAATATATATATAAATATATTGAACTTCAGTGACTAATTTCGAAGTGACAATCCGTGGAGTCCTCTGATATCTAGCAAAATGAGTAATATATCTTATGTTGTATATTTGATTTTGTAGAGAGTAGTTTTAAAGAGAAACAACAAAATCACTATTTTAGAGTTTGTTTTTCTTACTTAAAATCTCGTGTATAGATAAAACAAAAAGAAAATTTACAAGAAGCCAAACTTTTTGCTTTGTCCTATTGTAATGAGCAGAAATTGACGTGTTCACAGACAAAAAGAGAAGATACAGAGAAACTCAGGATGATCCTGAAAGTCTTGAGGATATGTTTTCTGTAGATTCTTATTCTGTTGCAAGCTCTCAACCTAGTGTATCTCATCGAAGTACCAGATGCTCGCAATCACAGTCTCAATCACTGAACAGAACACTGTACAACATGAGCATGGAAGATGAAGAAGAAATACACCTAAGCGGCAACATAATAAGATATCTACTTGTGGCAGATCGTAGCAAACAGCCTATACAGAAAAATCATATTATTAAACATGTATTAAATGGAAATGTGAAACAATTTCGTTCAGTTATAGATAGAGTTAAAAGGCACTTGTCTGGGGTATATTATCTTTGTCATTTTATATTATAAAATTGCTCTCAATTTATTAATTTTTCTATGAAGTATTCTTGAATGTAGAATTAAATTAGAGAATATAAAGTTACAAGTTTTGAAGAAATTTTGTTAATATTTGAAAAGGTATTTGGATACAAACTGATAGAAGTTGAAGGCAATAAATACATCTTGGTAAACGAATTAGAAAACTCTATTCCACATCTTAAGTTCAAAGATAAAAATAAACAAGTGTTGTTATTTCTTGTGCTGTTACATATTTTTATGCATGGTGAATCATGCAAAGAAGGTAACTTTATTTTTTATTTATATTTGATATTATAAATACAACATTAATAATACAACATTAATGATGAAACATTTGTGCAGAATTATTGTGGAGTTTTCTTTGCACTTTGGATATTATTACGCTTGACAATTTTCATCATGATTATTTTGGTGATGTTAAACAGTTGGTGACAGTTGTAAGAATCAAATTATATTTAATAATGCATTATAATCTAATGCAATGCAATGTAAAGGATATGTATTTGTTTATAGGAGTTTGTAAACGAGAAATATCTTACGCGGATAAGTACAGAGAAAAATAACACAACGCAAGTCGAGTATAAATGGGGGTCTCGTGCAGAAAATGAGATTTCTTACAAGTCTGTTTTGGAATTTGTGGCACGCGTAAGTCTAAAATTGTATTCAATGATGTATTTACTATAGTTATTGATACATTAGTACATGTATGTATATATATATATATATATATATATATATATATATATATATGTGTGTGTATGTATTTGTTTGAATTACAGCTATATGGTAGTAATGTGAAACAATGGGAATTTCAATATAAACTTGCAGTAGAACAAGAACAATTAAACAAATTGTAAACTTACTGAAACAACATTACAAATATTTTATTATACACACGTTATTTTGTATCTCCATTCTTAAAAATAAAATAATTGTAAAAAACTTATCAATATGATATCTCTCACACTGATCTCTAAATCTCTATTTAGAGTTATATATAATAAATGTTGCATAAACGACTAACTTTTTTATCAAAAGATTAACAAAATATGTATTATATAATTTATTTTTATTTAGTTTTTTTTTTTTTTTAATATAAATATGATTATTATTATATAATTATTATATAATTATTATATTTACATGTAAATTTTTTTTGTAAGTAAACATCGAGAAAAATATCTGAAATTGTTTCCTTTTTGCAGAAGTTCGTTATTTCGCTACATGCAATTAAGACTATAGTATTGTGTTATATTTTAATTGCTCCAAGCTCGTGTATATAATTATGAAAAAAAAAGAACGAAGAACGCGTTGAAGTTCTGTCATAAATCTCTCTCACATGTGGACAAGAAATTCACGAATTGTCAGAGTTTCCTTGTTACATACAAAATTCGGCCATCGGTGCGTTTACCTTACATATCGGGTAGGATGAGAAGCACGGCAGGGTGGTTGCGCGGAACGGAATCTGTGTCGCGCCGGGTCGGTCGCGGCCAACCACCGCCGGGATCGCGCGTTCCTCATCAGTGTCCACCCAGCCTCGCTGCTCGGTGGCCGCCGAGTGTCATTCGCCTGCGCGTCCTATCTCAAGTCGCGTGATTTTGCCGCGGCGCGGAACGGACACGCGTGCCCCCGTATAATAGACAAATACGCGCCTAATATATTCACTGCCTCACGGTCTCTCGATAGCAATTTCGGAAACTTCATCTCTGAACATATATTTCACCGCTCCCGAAAGAAAAAATGACTGCATCGTTGCGCTTTCCATTTCTACAATAGGAGAAGAGACCTGGATTCACCATCTTACTTAATCGAAAAAAATCTGAAAAATTTCTACGCGTGGACGCGAAAACATGAAAAGCGCGCGTAGCAAAACCAACATATAACCGAGACAGTTTCTGATTCAATTGATTCAAGTATTTAATGTTACTTTAGACATTGCAGTTTTGCTGCATTTTATTTTTGCACACGTTTGTACTACTTTGTTTAAAATATTCATATTAAATGTTCTCTCAAAAAATTTACAGAATGTACATGACTATCGATCGCGCAATATATCGCGTATTTCGTTGCCAAGCAACACGCACGGATTCTCTTACAATATTTTGTTACTGCAAAAATACAGTTTATTTTCGTGTGTGAAAAAATTGTTACATAAGATATATGTATATACAGGGTGCGGCAGAGGTGGTGATCGAGAAAACGGATAAGAAAAAAATAAATGAAAAATAATGTAGAAAAATATTTTTTTTCTGTAAAACGTTTTGTTTTCGAAGAAATTGAGTTTGAAGATTAAAAAATAAATAACAATTTACATTTTAGTTACGCTTAGAAAAAACGTCGCTAATAACCTTGCGTTATACACATAATCAAATAAATATCTTGCGATAGCGCAGTTATTAATTTTAAAAAGTACTCTCTTTTTTATTTAATATAAAGCAGTTAAACTCATGAGATTATTATTAGTAAAATTATTTATACTTTATTTGTGTAAAATTCAAATGTTCTAAAACTTTATTGAACAGTGTATTCTGCTTTTTGAAGGATGAACGTAATGATAATTGTTATTGTGAAACACGTATATATGTATGATAGCAGGTTATTAAACAAAGAGTTAATGTAATATTAATTTTTCACGGTTTTAAATCGTTATTAACGAATATTAAGTCTCGCGCGCAAAAATTTTATTCTACATTATTCTTTCATCAAGAATTATTCCTTTTCCGATTCTCACCTCTGTTCTGCCGCGTTCGCATATATTTATGTATATATATATATTATATATATACATATGTGTGTGTATTGTGTATATATACATATATATATAAATATCAAAATACATAAAAAGATATTTTGATAACTTTATTGTCATTATATATTGGAAAAAAAATATCTGTAAATTGAACTGGAATTTATTTGAAGCTACACAAAATAACTTGAACACAAAAAAATCTTTTTCGTAAACTTGCGAACACGTTCTCGATAACATATTTATATGTCTATATTATTTATAGACATTTCGACGACCAACGATTTTTGTGGACCAACTTATTTGTGATATTTTATGAGAAAATTTTAATATCAAAGAGGCGTTTTGCAATTTAATTGGCGGTAAGTTGCATATTATAATTTACTACGTCCATTGCAAGGGATTATTACACTCGTTGATCAATACGCTTTAATGTCAGCGAAGAACGGAGAATGATATAAAGCTACATATACATGTATATATACATGTTCTTATTGATTTATTACACATTTAATTAAAAAATTAATTAAATTTGGATTCGGCGGTAAAAGAAAGTGTAATAGTTATTCTAACAACGTAAAACTTTAATAGTTTGTACTAGTTTACCTAGGAATCCCGAGCGATCGATATATACTCTGCGCCAAAAGCTACTTAAGCTTAATAGCTCAATACTAATTTAATAGAAAATAATCCTTGACAATACTGTTACATTAATTGTATTAAATAATCCAATTGTATTACGGCACATTTTTAAAAAAAATCCGTATGAAGAAAAATTTTAATTCCATCGCGTAATATTTTTTACAAAACACAAAATAACTTTCTCTGTACTTATATTTCTCTCTCTTTTTCTCTCTCTCTCTTTCTGGTCGAGTAAATTTTAATGGTAACGCGATTCTTCGTCCCGAGAGATTTGAGAGATGGAACATCCTGTTTCTTACGCAGGCAAACGAATAAATTTCCAACGAATAAATTTTATTCGCTTTATCGATCTGAAATCTCATCGAAAGAAGTATTAATAGCGAGACGAATTCCGTCGTTTAATAATGCATCCGCGTGTATATCTCGCGGCGTTTGATTTGCGATAATTCACTTGAGCGAAATCAAAAAGGTCAGAGGAAAAATCCGACAAGAAATGCTAAAAAAAGAGTGCTTTATCGATAAGAGTTAAATATCGCGCACAAAGAGCTTAATTAAAAAAGCTTTTTCTCTTGTTTGTTCTTTTACAATCAAAATAAAAATCTACAAACAAACAAATTAGTATTAAAAAAAGTCAAGAAGATATGTAAAATTCTAATTTGACATTTAAAAACAATTAATCTACATAAGAACAATTTTTAATTTTGTCCTTTGTATAATTTTCTATTCGAACAGGAACAATGTACAGATTGTTCGATAATAAACCGTACAATTGTTCGTGGGTAGATAGAGAAGGTTACGCTAAGTCGAAAAGTTCTTTACTACTTTACGAGATTCCCAACAATTACCGAGATTTTAATTAAAAAAGATCCGTGAATATATGTATATATATACATACATACAGAGTGTCCGACAATTAATGTAAAATCTCTCGTAGGTAGGTAAAAGGAGTAAAACTGAGTCGAAATTAGTTTCTCTCATTCCGTTGCTACGGCGTACTTACGAGCGCGCGAAAAAATGACAGCTGTCATTTTGCACGTGGCTGCACGCTCATTCGCGGATCTTTATTTATTAAGAACTCGTTAATTATTGCGAATTTCGCAAAATGGTAAAGAACTTTTCGACTCAGTATAATCCCTTCTATCTGCCTACCAGCGGTGATACGGTCTTTATCAGACACTCTGTATACATATATACATGCTTATTCACGGATCTTTGTTAATTTAAGTAATTATTGCGGTAATTATTGCGAACAAAGTGATAAAGAACTTTTTGACTTACAATCAGTGCAATCCTCTGCCCAACGATTATTACATCGAACATCCTATGTATAAAAATTTCCATTATTTTTAATAGAAAACAATTATACTTCAGATATGTTTGTCCATTGAACATTTCACGTAGGTACTACGCGCGTATTTTAAAATGACAGTCTGAGAAAAAAATTCGTTACGATAAATCAGTTAAATTGCTTGGGGGGGTTGAAGAAATTTCAGACACGCCGAGGACCAAGTAACATTCTACTAGTCGAGAGTAGACGAGAGAGACTTGTGACGCGCAAGAATGTTCAATCTCTATCAGAGTTTAAACAAGAAGGATGAGGGCGACGGAGGACAACGGAGCCGTGAATCCGAGGTGACCGGTCACGATCGGTTCTGTCAGCATCGCAGCACCGGTCATTCGAGCACCCGACGTCGCCGTCGCGCCGTCAATCGGAGAACGCAGAGCGCAACCGAGCTGAACACTCGAGCGATAAGCTCGGCACGGGGATCGTTGCGACGCGGTTGCAGCGTCAGCACCGAAGACGAGAACGAGAGCGAAGACGACAAGGGTCATCAGCTGGCGAACAAGCTGGACAGTCTGGCGCGGCTGCTCTTCAGCCGCGTGTCGGTTGCACGAGGATACAAGGATCAGGGTGACGTCAAGTGGGTATAAGACACAGATCGAACGTGATAGATCGTCAGAGCTTTAATATCGCGTCTGATTTTCGAATCAGCTGAACTCAGCTAACGCCGAGATTCAGGTGCCATTTGTTAGAGCGCACATACACGAAGTTGATATAGTTACAGAAAAAAAAAGCGATAAAATTTTTTTTCATAGAATTGTCTTTGAAAATTTCCAAGAAAAAAATAAGTACGAAGTTTATTATGTAAAGACACACATTTTTATGGAGTTTGTTATGAAATTGATGGAATCATATAAACCTACGGAATTAATGAGTCGCAGGATCTCTTTTTAATGTGCTGTTTTAAAATTATAAGATCTTAAAAACGCGTTTCACTCGGCGCGTGAAAAAGCAATATTGAATACACACACATTTAGATATATGTCTCTTGTATTGATATAGAATTTTTACATAAAACATATATATATAAACAAAATAAGTAACATCTCATAATTATTAAAACTTTTGGTCTATATTATAAACATTATATCATTATCATTTTATCTACGAAGCAATGGTAATTATATACAGGTGTCCGACAATTGAATCTGTCGTAAACAGGTAAAAGGAGTAAAACTGAATCGAAAAGTCTTATAACAGTTTGCGAGAGATTTGCACAATAGTTACTGACTATCTTAATTAACAAAGATCCGCGAATAAGGCGGATTGCATTGGGCTGTCTTTACGCTTCGCGCGGTTATTTTTTATTACGTATATGTTATAGGGTAAAAGACCCAATTACTGTCACCTGAATAATAAACTCATATACTAATATAAACTCATATACTAATAAATAAGTAGTAAAATTGTTTTTACTACTTATTTGTCAAAAACATGTGTTTTTCTTCTTATCTGATATTATCCGATGTCTCTGATATAAGGAACAAAATAATACCGTCTCTCAAAATCTCTATTTTTTTTTTTTTTATTTATAAATGTAATAATTAAAAAAGAACGAGATGCGAGAGCTATTACTGTCACCCCTAAAATGAAAGAAATGAGACACGAATGTTGAGTGCTGGATTTTTTTTGTGTTATATTAATTGCACTTAAAATTCTATGTTAGATTGTTTTCATGCATAACTTTTTAGGATTTATTTAATATTTTAAATAAAATAGCTTAGGGTGACAGTAATTGGACAGGTGACAGTAATTGGGTCTTTTACCCTATACCGTTATATTAGCTCCTATGAGATACATTGCGGGTAACAACGTGAGCGCGTGTCGTCTTACGCGCGTAAGACAGCCCGATGCGTGCTTATTCGCGCGGATCTTTGTTAATTAAGATCTCGGTAACTATCGCGAATCTCGCAAAATAATACAGGACTTTTCGCGACTCGGTATAACTCTCTCCATCTGCTCACGAAGGATTGTACGTCTATTACCGCGCGGAAACATTGTATACATATATATATATATATATATATATATATATAAAATAATAATAATAATAATAATATATTAGAAACAATTATTACTTGTTGCTTCCACGAGAAATCAATTACCAGGCATTGTGTGTAATCGCAAATATTGCAGTTGGATATTGCTCGCATGACATCATTGTATTCTGCAAATCATCCATCACAATTGTACACATCTTTCCATCGTGTATCTCCGGGCATTACGTCTGTTCTGTTTATAAACCTTGTGTGTTAATTCACCTTCCGTGACGACACACACAGATCTATCTTCGAGACGCTTGAAGCAAGCTAGAACACTCTCGCGTTCAAATCAAGTCAATTTTTCATTATCGCGAATTTCAACACGATCGTCGCACGCATTTAAAAACAAATAATATTTATTTCGCGAAAAAAATATCTGATTAATAATGGCTGTGTGCGCACGTCATCAGGATGTTCACCGAAGTTTTCCAGCGGGCGATTACGAGCGGATAGACGGAAATTTTCGAGTCGCTGTGCGCAGGTAATCGAACAATAAGGAAAACAACAGAACATCTAAAAAAAAAAAAAAAAATATTGCCAAAATTTATTTAATTACTTACATAATTTCTAGATTATTGACAGATTGATCTTTCTGAATAATTTAATATGTTCCGATAATAATTCAATTACCGCGTCTCTTGCGCGCGGGAGTCTTCCGTATACACAAATGACTGCGAGACTGTACACGATCTGTAAAATCGGTTATTGTGATTTTCTTATTGGATGTGAAACCTCTTACAGTCGTAGAGCGGCGTGGCGCGTTAGTGGTACACATCGTGATAATCCGTGGTTCGCGAATCTAAGCCGCTTTTGTTGGTGCCGGAGGCGCGATAATACACAGGAACTGTATAGTCAAACTACGCGAAACTACGCGTCAACGTCGGATCACAGGTAGAAAACGCTTTTAACTCTCTGTACATGATATTTGTATAACACACATAATATGGTTTTTGCAACATCTCACGCAACATTTAACAACTGGCGCATACAATGTCAGTACGAATATTTGCAAAGGAGTAGTAAATTTAAATAGTCCGGAGAGTTTATTTAAACTACTGCCGCGTATTTATATACACACATATATATGTATAATTATTATTATTTTAATAACTAGAAAACCTTTCGACATCGATCAACTACTAAGAATGCATAGATTATTGCGGCTTTAACGGTCAGATATACAGGATGTAATATATCGATCTGTATTTGAAATAATGCTACGAGTTCCATTCTTTCAGCGAACAGGTCGGAAAGAAAAATAAGAGGAGGAAAAAGCGGAACACGAGATATAGTTAAATAGTTTTATGTGTAATTGATAGGAACGGGCGTTACACGGCGCTGAATCATGGATCAAAATCTGTCAGCGAAGACGGAGTCGAGTACATGGAAATGGAAAAGAGATCCCGTGATCGTGCTTTGTCGATCTGTCGAGACTATATCGAAAAAACGCCGCGGTTCGCTCTCATCAAACAGCTTAATAATATTGGTGAGCCTTTTTTTTTTCTTTTTGATCCTATCGAAATGTCAATTTACAAACGAAAGCGTATGCACCAGTTCGGGAATCGTACATTTTTTGATAGACTTTTGATATAAGTGTAAAAACAAAAGAAAATTTTGTTCATTATGTATAATAGCAATTATAAAATAGTAATAAATTAAAAAAAGGTTTAGGAAAGATTAAAAGATATTAATGGTAAAATATTAGAGATATATTTAAAAAATATATATTTTATATCTAAATCAATCATCTATAAAATTTTTTATTCGTACAATATTGTGTAATCAGGTCTTTTTTTAATTAAGAAATACTTTTAGAAAGTAGAAAATTATAAATAAATAAATAAATACATATATATAAATACTTTACATATTTATAGGATCAAGGGTAGATAAATATTGGTTTATGGTAAGAGATACATCATTGAAGACAGATAGACTGTTGACCCTAGTGCCGCTAAGTCGGAATTGTCCGCTGACCACTTGTCCCTCCACCAAAGACATTTTGAATAATCTGTTCCTGGCTTTACAACATCCGTATGTTTGTCCTGTTTTTC
Source organism: Pseudomyrmex gracilis (assembly GCF_002006095.1). Taxonomy (NCBI): domain Eukaryota; kingdom Metazoa; phylum Arthropoda; class Insecta; order Hymenoptera; family Formicidae; genus Pseudomyrmex; species Pseudomyrmex gracilis. The sequence goes on along the minus strand of NW_018020882.1, from coordinate 152,648 downwards.
ACGTTGATTTTCTCGAGTACGAAGATCAAATTTATATCGTGCTGATGCAACCTATTAATCAGGGAAGCCTCAAGGACTTGATATACGGCGTGAGTACAGATTTAATTTGCAGAAATATTTATTGTATGTTTGTTTTTTTTTGCAGAATAACAAAAAAACAAATAATATCATTCTTTTTATCTTTAAATTTTTTAATTATTTAAAAGATATTTTTGCTTGTGTCTTTAAAGTTGAATTTAAGATATGGGATATTTTTGACTTAAACATCAAAGATATCTTTAATGTAAAGAAAATATCAAAACTGGCAAAAAAAACGATATATTTTCAGTCGTTAAATAAGAAAGTTTTTTGATCGTATCTATTGATTCTTGTATACGTATATACATATACACATTGATATCTATATCGTACTCTATTAGTACTCGAATTTTGCAACTGCTGAAGGACAATCAACGCTTCGCTGATGGGACGCGCGTCTCAGTATCGATGACGAAGGTAAATGTGGTAAAGGAGAAAGCGAGACGGCGTAGCACTCAGAAAACATCTTCGGCAGTTGCAAAAAAAAATTCGAGCATTGCTGCGCATTGATAAAATAGCAGCAAAAATATATCACATAAAACAGATCGAACGGAACTGCTGGAACGAGGATTGGTCTCACAAATATGCCGCGCGAGGTAAAGGGCTCACGTTGCCGCAAGTGCAACGTATGGGGCGACAAATATTGGAAGCGCTAATGTTCCTGAAGGAACGAGGATTTCCTATTGTGACACATCTCCATTCGGGTAACGTTGTGATCCAAAATGGCGTTGCCAGATTGGCTGGTTTGGAGAACACCCTTCTGGGTTTTACAAGTCGCATACATCCTGTCGTAACGTCTCGATTAACGCACACTACTTCTATCGATATTATATGTTTCGGTAGGTGTAATATCAGAAATTTAAATAGACTATTTTATTTTTGTAGATTTTCTATATGTATGTACGTTAATAATTTTAATTTTATAATAATTTTCTATATACGTATGTATATTAATAAGTAGATATTTTAACAAGACGAATTGTTATCTCAGGACATATGCTGTTTGAAATGTGTGCTGGTTACGAATTGTTGACCTTCAGACCGTCCACCGTCCAACTATCAGACATCGAAATGTATCCTCAGGTAATAAATCGATCGATTAAGAAACAATCGGCATTGCTTATTTAAACGAAGAACGTGTAAAAGTCGGACGTTCAATTTTAGGTCGTGAGATTTCTCGAATTGATATTCACAGAGGTAGAAAATCACTTCGTTAGCATAGAAGAGTTGCTGATTCACGATCTCTTTAGAAATATTGATCTCCGCGAAATACGATGTGCGGCCGTAACTGTAAGTAATTTGTGTGCGACATCAGTCATCATTTTTAGAGAAAGTACAAACACGCGCAATTATTTTTTTTTTTTCAGGTATTTCGTCCGACCCTAACGCCCTCCATAATGAATCTGCTGGATAGTATTAAACGACAAGATACCGCAAAAGGGTGAGTTTAGTTTTAATAAAATTCACGCCGATTTACATACAATTTATACCAAAACTTGGCTCATAAATAATTACTGGTTTTGCAAATAATTTTGCACAGCTGGCATAAGACACGCTCTATAAGCGATGTTCACTTAACGCGCAGATTTTGGTAACGATATAAATCAATTATTTTCGTTCTAAGATATAGATAGATATAAAGTTCGAATATAAAGTAAAAACGATACATATGTGAATGGCGAATTGTGTTTTTTTCAGAATTACTAATATCGACAGCGCGGATGCTACGTCGTTGAACAGCTTTGAATATGAAGATTCTTTACTTACACAGATACGCAACGAGCTTTCACAAATAGCTTTATAATGTGGGAACAAGATATACGTATATTTTATCTCGAATATGTGTGAACACACATTCCTATATATGTATTTGCAAAGTGCCAAGAAAATGATTTTTGTGCTAATTTCAATATGTATGTGCGAAAAAAGTACATGTTGAAAAATTTATACATCGAAGATACAGTATCGATCTGGTTTTGTCGCGTTTGACGTATTTGTGTTCAAATCAAATGATAAAAAGAAAAAATTTATTAATAATTCTTTTTTATCTCACTCACACACGTACACACACACACACACACACAAGTAATAATCTTATAGAAACAGAACATTTTTCAAACTCGTATATTGTACGCCTGAAAAAATTCGTCTCTTGAACTTATTATTTTAAATTATATTAAGAACTATACACATATGTGAGTTACAAATATATTGCAATAAAGGAAAGTGGAAAAAGCGCAAAAAAAAAAAAAACTAACATCATTTGTTTACATCAATTTTTTTTATTACTCATGCTTAAAACGAGAAGTAGAAAAAGTACTTGACAATCCCATCCTAGATTTACTTGAGCTTCCGCTGTGACAGAGAAATAGTACCTTCATATGTGAAAAGACTGTAATTTCGTATAAACTAATAGTTTATTTTGGTCTAGCTAGTCAATTAGCTTAAGATATCTTTATCGATTTTTGTTATAATAGTTTTATCTCGCTTTTCTTTTGCAAGTGTCTTTTAGAATTATCTGCTGAACAAATATGAAGTATCCGTTTAGTCAGAACCATATAAAATGTACGAATCTTAACAATTATGCACATTTTGTTTTTCAAGATTGACTTGCGAAGAGTCCAAAAACAAAAAGGAACAATAAAAATGTTTTTAGCACACAAATATTTGTTGGAAAATTCATGTATAAACTTAATGCTTAAAGACAAGGAATAGTGTTCCTCGAATTGAAAAGAGTTCGTTTTTTTTCTGCCACACAAGTGGTTTCATGTGTGATCACATTGAGTTGTATTTTAACATGACATAGCACAGTAATGTTCAGTTCTCGATGATCGGTGGACGACTCGGAATAATTTAATAAATTACGTCCCACGTTATGAGCCGCCAGTCTCGATTTCGCTTCCTGGTGTTTCGGGTTCCTCATCATTGTAGATATTCTCCGCCATCTGCCATACTTGCATTATGTTGTCTTCGGAAACCGAACATATAACCCATGGCTCGTTTGGATTCCACGAAAAATCACTGATCTTTGCAGTGTGTCCTCCGTGAATAAACTGTAGACATATTTAACAAATTTTTTATTTAGAAACACACATAACATGTTTTAAAATCTGTTTTAAATTAATTGTATCAAAACAGCCTATTAATTATTTTCTGTGTGTACGTGATTGAGAATATTTATAAAATTATAATAATTTATGAAATTTATCAAAATTATACCAAAAGCTCAGGCGGGCCATCCTCAGCATCTTCGGAAGACTGTTCTTCACCGATCTTGCTAAGGTCCCAAACGTGTAATCGTCTGTCTGTACCACTGCTCGCCAATATCGTCTCATTGTGAGGAGACCATTGAACTTGGAAGATCTCATCTTTGTGTGATTCGAACGAATGTAATTTCAACTTGAGATTTCGTAAGTCCCAAAGAGCCACTGTTTTGTCTGCGCTACCGGTTGCCAGGATGAATTCGGAGTACGGGTTGAAACTCAAGCAATTCACCTCGGCAGTGTGGGCGTCGACAGTGTGACTTGGCTTGCTGGTATTGTTGCATCTGCGCAAGTCAAAATTTAAATCATACTACAACAAACATATAAACATATAAGACACTTTTGTTCTAAACAGAAATTTGTTTTAACTACTTGTACAAATAAGACTGTGTTCGGAAACATCAATTATGTGCACATGAGCGTTATTCTATCTTTGTTTTATATCTAATGAGCGATAAAAGTGCACACGAGCGGTGTTTCTTAACGCAGCCTAAAAAGATGTTTGTCACACTAAAATATATATTATTAATCTGAAATATATAGAAACAAGATATAGCTAAGTGATGCTAATCTGCAGAATCTTGTTTCGCTTTTCGATAATTCAGAGTTCATCTCATCAAAAATTGTAGGTCTCAAAAAGCACAACTCGAAGCTAAGTGGCACATTAAACATACTCTCAAAAAAGTAAAATGTATATAAAGATAAATTACCTAGTATCCCAAATCATGAGCTTTTGATCGTCAGCAACCGAACCAAACAATGATTCGTGCAACAAATGCCAAGCAACATCCTCAACTACAGCTGTGTGTCCTGTGAATATAGTTTTTGCATCGATAACACGATTCTCTTTTGGTGTGGCATTAATATCCCACAAGCAAATAGTGTGATCATCAGATGCGCTAAGTAAATATCCATTAAGATTTGGATTCCATGAGAGGCCGTAACCTTCTTTCTGATGTCCGCGCAATCTGCCATTAAAATTATAATAACATATGCAAATAATAATATAAAAGTAACAGTGTATATAATTGTACTTCATGCGCTATGTTTGTATTCTTAACACACACACAAATACCTTAAATCTGGATGACATTCTCCATTAGGATCGGGCTTACTGGGATGTTTGGTGTAATCAAAAACGAGTACATCGCTCGAGGGAGTTTTTGTTGCAATCACGCACGGATTCTGCGGCATATATCGTGCTCTGTTGACTTCTCCTTCATGGTTGATCTTAATTTCAATCTCAATCTTGCCGCTAACAGAACCAAATCCACCAAATTCGCCTTTCTCATTGTCGTAATGAGAAGCGTCAAATTGCGCATCCTCGTTAGGCAATTGGACGCTTGCAATCAGTAGATGATTTTGTTCATCGGAAGTGTGAGTACCTAAAATCAACCTATGAACTGAATAATCTTTGCCTTCTGGCCTGGTGACATCAGGCAGCCATTGGGCTGTCAGAGAAGGCCATTCCAGAGCATGTGTCATCACAAGGTCGTAAAGAAATGGTGTATTTTTCTTCCATATTTTGTATTCCTCATTGATGATACGCTCTTCCACCGCATCGTCGAAACCCTCTGCACAAAGATAGAACAGTAGTACTTGTAAATTTCACATTATGTATGAATTCATTGCAGGAGAAAATTTATAAATTGTAATATAAGAAATATATATATATATGTAATAAATTTAGTAAATTGCCTAGTACCATAGAGGGAAGGATCTAAGTCACATGATTGTTTATTGTGAGAAGATGGAGAAGAGTGTTGTTTGGTACGATGTCGAAGATTTTTATCATGAAAAGATGATTGTTGATTGCCAGGACGTTGATGTGATTGTTGATCATGAGAAGATTGAGATACATTAGAACTGATGTTTTCTGAAAAAGTAAAAGAATAGAACAAATATTTTCAGATTGGTTGCATAGTTTTGGAAGTACATGATTTTCAATGTACAATCAACATATGTATATCAATTGATGCATATATATATAGTTTTTTCCCAATATTATATTGTTACTATTATGTTTCTGTACCAAAACTAATGTTTCTGTGTAATACTGACTTATATCAACAATCTAATTATTTTCTTACCTTTATTTTCAATTAATTAATTTTTATGGGTTTTTATTCTTGCGGGATCAGTGAAAAGTAATCAGCAAACAATATTTTTGTGTGATATACAATAAGAAATATATATGTTGCTATGTAAATGTAACTCAAAATTCCAAGATTTATAGATTATGTACAACAACAATAATCTTTCTCACACATAAATGTTAACAAAAACAATGTATTTGTAAGTACAGACAATCTCAAAATGTTGAAGAGCTATAAGTAAACGTGTTTTCTTATAACTGTGCAACCAATCAAAAACAAATTATTCTATATCTTTTACTTTCAAATATCACTTTTTATATATTTGTGTGTGTGTGTGTATGTGTGTGTATATATATATATTTATGATGTATATATATTCATATATGTATATACAAAATAATATATAATTAATTTATGTACATTTTTAGTTACTGTATATATATCAACACACTCCGCAATAAAGTTGAAAATAATAAATTAACATTATTGTCAAAATATCTATAAACTTTCTTATTTTTGAGACTGAGTGTAACAATTTACTGCACATTATTGTTTTTGGAAATGCTGATGATATATTCCATTGTGGTAATCGTAATCACAAACGCCGAAACATGCGTTTTGTGCGGAAATACCGGTTGCGGAAGAAACCGAGAACTTTTTGAGAATTTATTTTTTTGGTTGTTTCGTAAGAAAAATAATACAAGTCGTTCGAATTTTTTTGCTCACATCGAACATGTGACGCAAAAAGAAGAGCTTTGCTTTCCAAACGATTAAAGGTTTTGTTTATCGGACCATGTTCTTCCAGATTTATTCACCGGACTAACCGTAATTTATTTTCACGAGAAAAGACAAAAGTTTAAATCAAGTATTGAAAAAATTATGCAGAATCTTACCGTTATCTTTGTCCCCCATCATTTATCCTTCGTAAATTGACTCAAAAGATAAATTACGATGCAAATTATCGAAACGCCGAACTGAAATTCAGCCCGCCAAAATCGACAACCGTAGACCGTACCGGATCGGTATCAATAGCACACAGTATGGTTGCTTTCCAGCAAGAAGACACAAACAGACACAGTAGCTAGTCGTTTTTTACTGGCAGTACTGAAAATCTATAGATTCACGTCACGTGTACTATAGATTTTTCAGTACTGCCAGTAATAACCGAACAGGGGGCCAATGTCAGGCACAGAAGAGCTGTATGCGAAGCTGCTTATTGGAACATCATTTAATTCTTAGTAAAGTCGATAGATCGCGCTTTATATACATAAATTTACCAAATTGTATTTCTAGTCAGCTTTAGTTTCTGTTTAACACACGACGTATGTATCAGCCCAGTGGTCTCGCGGCCTGAAGGCGACGTCCCATTGAGCGGAAATCTATAGCGGAACGGAATGTGCGGAACCAGCTCGACCAATCATAGCTATTCCGTTTTCTTTCCTTCGCTTTTTCTTTGATTACGATTGGTCGAGCTGGTTCCGCACATTCCGTTCCGCTATAGATTTCCGCTCAATGGGACATCGCCCTGAGTGCAGGGGCTGCGAACCTGGAGGTCCCGAGTTCGAATCCGCTCACCACCTAAGGATTTTTTCCGGGCCGGTCCCTTTCAACCGAGTTTATCGGTTGATTGGCGAACTGAATCGGGCTTCCAAAAATTAATTCGGGTGTAATCCCGAATTATAATTTCCCTCCCACAAGGCGAATCGTAGTCAATACCATATCGATAGACTGGCGTTTGCTCCTCTCTCGCAGGGGCGTGAGCCATATAAGCAAAGAAGAAGAAGAAGAACGAATCAAATTATGATCAAATTATCCGACATTATAGAAAGTAAAAATCGAATTAAATCGAATCAATTAGTAGCAGAGAGAAGACTGAGAGCGACCATCCTATTCTAGTTTCTTAAGACGGTTTCAGTCGCTAATTTTAGCGCTATATCCACAAAAGTGGATCTTAAGGCTCGTTCCACATTAAACGCAAGTGGCAAAGTGAACTGATCAAATCACGTTGGTCGATTGGCTGATCTGACTCTGCGATTGGTCAATTCCACGAGATCTGCCAGTTGCGTTTAATGTGAAACGGCCTTTGAGATCCACTTTTGTGGATATGGCGCCAAAACCAGCGGCTGAAACCGTCGTAAGAAACTAACAACAGGATCAGTGATGGGAATTCGAGTCCGCACACGCTGTCGTTTTTTTTCCCTCTACTTACGTACACATAGACACTTGGTTCATCCGTAACTCGGCAGCGCCGACGGATGGACCGAGTAATATATAGAATATTTTATTAATTTTTATTTATTTCTTGCTTTTTCAGAAATGTAACAACATGCTCCGCCAATTCTCTATACACTTCTGCTTGTCTGCTTTCTGGCGCGGCCAAAACAACTGGTTTGCCATTATCCGAACTTTCAGCAATGCTCTCGTGCATTGGTATTTTTTGTATAATATTTATATCTGAAATAAATGACAAAAAGAGAGATAGTAACATGTTTTTACAAATAATGGTACTGTGATTACAAAATATATTGCAATATATTATTGAGCAAAGTAAAAGATGTTAATATGAATTTATTACCAAGTTCTTTGGTCACTGAAGACATAGCGTTATCAAAAAGGGACACCTCCGACATGCAGTTTGGGCATATAATAGTGCTCATATTTTCCACAATGCCAGCAACAGGTATGTTCAACTTCTTGAACATGTTTGCACCTCTTCTGGCTACTTCTAACGCAACTTTCTGCGGTGTGGTCACTATTAGCACACCAGCGATGAAAAGATTTTGAATCAGAGTAAGATGTGTGTCCCCTGTTCCAGGAGGAGTGTCGATTACAAGATAATCAAGTGATCCCCATGCTACTTGATTTAACAGTTTGTCCAGTGCACTCATTACCATTAATCCTCTCCAAACTACTGGCGATTTCTCATCAATTAAAAATCCCATAGACATACTGCATGTGTAAAACATGAAATTATAACAAACATCTGTTTATCTGATCATTCAATGCATCTGACCAATTAGTCACCATTTCACACCATAATTTACAAGAGGTTCCATGAAATTCTCTGCATTAACTACAGGTGATTCGTGTATGTTCATCATCAAAGGTATAGAAGGCCCAAAAACATCAGCATCTAATAATCCAATAGACTTTTTTGGTTCTATAAGTTTTAGCGCAGTTGTCAAATTTACAGCAGTAGTAGACTTTCCAACGCCACCTTTACCAGAAGCCACCAATAAGATCTGTTTAACGCCCTTAATATTTTTTCGCTTTGGGAGGCCACGTGCCATGACTTCCCTTTGCCTAGCTTCTATGATTTCTTGATTGGTTTTGATAGTGCTATACTAGAATAAACAAATTTAAAATCAATGTTTTTCAACAAAATATCTAAGAGAAATTGTGTTTGATCAAAAGAGCACTTTACAGAAAATTAATTAATTTACATGTTCATTGTATTGTTTTACTTTAAATTTTATATATATTATTTCATTTATAAGTACCAATTGTGTATATTTACCTGTCTGTAGTGCCACAGATACCAAAAGTGTTTGGAATATTCGCTTAAATGTAGTTTTGCAAGGTTTAACATTATACGTTATTATACTTAATTCAATCTCGTGCGTAATATATTTAATTAACGAATTCGACTAAATAATAAATATTAAAACAATATCGACACAGGTAGACTAGAGAGCTCTTAGGAAGAGTTGCATACTCGTGACAGCTTTTTCCTCTCTGTCCAATCAGAAGTGACAGTGACGTCACGAGTTTGCTCTCTCTGAGACTGCCTTTACATGCGGCGCGTAACTTGGATTAGCCAATCATATCGTCTCAGTTATCATACGCAAATACGCTGATTATTCACGCGTAACCGAAAGCGCTCATTTGTTAGTTAAAAGTTGCTCTCATTTAAAAAGTAATGCTCAGACGCAATTTTGTCACAGAGAAAAATTGTTTCTTCTGACACATATAATCACGTTATGCATTCCGTATCCGCGAATTCTGGAACACCCTGTATATATATATATGCATACTTGCTTCTATATATACATATACACACGCAGCATATAAGAGTAAACGTTCTAAAAAAACAAATGATGAAAATTATAAACAGAGAAAACCAGGAAATAGGACAAATAAGGCAAATACATTAAAAGACATATGTACAAATGTCAATATTAAGTAAATAAATATATTTATACACATATATGTATATATATAAAATATATAAATACATTTATATATATATACATATTTTTTGTATGTACACTTTCACACTTACAGTACACAACAGTTATTAAGATAAATGTGTAAAACAGTTTTGTTTTTTTTTTTTCATGTGGCTGAAAGTTTGTAAAACTCAGGACAAAAATTTATGTATTTATAAGATAAATAAAAGAAATCTCGTTTCTATAAATTTTTAAAAGAAAGTTTGCGATTCAAATGTGTGAAAAAATTAAGATGTATTAGAACACTTATAAATTTCTGTCGCATAAGTTTTTTTTCTTTCGTTTCCCTGTTACAATGCTAGAATCGAGTTGTCGAGCGTGTACATCATGTGCATATAAGTGTTACTAAATTGTTATAATTTTGTGATACATTATATACGCTTTTACAAATATATAATTATATCATTATATGTATTATATTACAGAGACAGAGAGTATTAACGAAAAAAGGCCAATCGTATTGTAAAAAATTAAGTGTGTGTTGTACTGATAAGTGGCAAGTGTGTCGACTAACTATATATATATATATATCATCATATACCCCGAGATATGTGATATAACTACATCTTTCATATATTGTGTTATTATAATGTTCAAACAAAGAACAAGTTAATATATCAAGTAGAATCGTACTATCATCGACACGTATGTATCTCAACTGTACATACATACACAGTAGTAGCTGGCGACATGTTTAACATGCAATATTATAGTAAATCTGAAGCACATTTTGCACAAACACAGCATCGCGCGTTGCGCTCGTTACTTCTTGGTGTCTTTTTTTTATTTTATTTTTCTTTATTTTTTTTTATTTTTCTTTTTTTTATCGCGCACAAAGTCAGCAATAAAAAAATATATATACATATAAAATCTATATAATAAAATTTGCAATACATTATATTTCCGCGTAATAATTATTGCATATAATAATTAACAAAAAAAACGAATGAAAATTGCACCAAGGTTTTTTCATCTATGTAACTATTGTTTTGATGTAAATATGCTTAATATTCTTATACTCTACTAATAATTGTAACATATAAAACTCATGTTCCAATGATTACAGTTTTGATAAATATAACGATATAAGTAAGTGAAAGTCAAATAATACAAACGTAAATAACAGAGGCATGTGTTCTCCAATTGCAAAATTAATATAATAGCGTTCTTTTCCTTGTTATTTGGTTTTCTATACGAATTTTGTAATAATTGCCACGAAATCACAACTACATGTAAAATTATACATGTACGGATTGAAATTTAAAAAAAAAAACACATATGTATAGAAACAATTCTATATCGGTTCTTTAAGAGAAAGTGATATAGAAATATGAAAGTAGAAAATATAGATAAATATATATAAAAAATATAAAAAAAACACATATGTATATCGATTTTTTTCGATATCGTTCAGCGCGATAAAATTTTTTTAATCTTTGCAAAACACAAAATTGATATATAAAAAAATTAGTATTTACTGCAGCCAATTCGAAAAAGACAATGCATTAACTCTTTCTCTTTCTATGTCTTATAATTTTTATAAAACTGTATAACGTATGTAATAAATATATGTAAAAACATAAACTTGAAAAGCAAATTAGTGCGCTATGTCTTGCTAAGTTTGCTTGTTTTTAACGTTATATCTTCATGAACATTAAAACATATGTTAAAAATAGGTAAGTATTAATTTGACGCGTTACATATCATTGTTAAACAGCAAAAGACTTTTGTTTGAACATGTCCTCTTGAGGATTATAACGAATGGAGTTGATAAAAAAAAACCCCGCATACATATATATATATATATATATGTAATAAAAAAAAAAAACATTGCTTTTCCATTAAAACTGGAACTGGTTTTATCGCTCTTTACTATTCTGTAAAAATAGAAAAAAAGAGTCGATTTAGATTATTATTGCATCAATTTCCTAAAAAAGAACAACTAAATATTCTTCATTCCTAGAAACGGCTTCTTAAAAACAAATTCAGGTTTTTTGTTACATATTTTTGTTCCAAAATAAATCTTAATTATCAGTCAATAATATTTTCATTGATTTAACTAAATTAAACACATTTTTGCATTAATAAAATCAATTACTACGAATAATAAATGTATGTGCAAATCATATCGCACAAAACTTTGGCTCATATAAATAAATTAATTACTTTAATAATCACTCAAATAATAAAATTATATTAACCTATTGCTACATTTAAAACACTGTTTCTTCACATGTGTTGAAAATGTTCTCATTCTCGCATTGATTTAATAACAAAAATGCTAAAATAAAAAAAAAATAATAATACGAAAGAAGCCGTCATCAGGATTGAGATGATAGTTTCGCGATTCTTTTCCGCCTTTGGAATTGAGTGTAAAAAGGTTCCTTCAAAAGAGAGAGGAACACGATTTCCTTATTTTTTTTTTTTTCACATATGTATGTGTGTGTATGCGTGTGTGTAAATATGCATATCTACAATGTTTTGTATATAAGCATGTAATATAATAACGTGTTATCGTGTTATTATATATTATTATTGTTATCATTATTATTATTCTAAGCAGCAAACTTTATAACGCGTACTGGAAAGCTCGCTCCGAATAAAACATTTATTCGGAAAAATAGCCAGATATACAGAAAAATGAGACCGAAAAAGCGTAATTTCTTTCTTCATCTAAGGCATGTTCCGTTATTACTAGCAGTACTAAATATCTATACGTTCAAAAACGTTACATATCCTATAAATGTTTGCGTACTGCTAGTAATTAAATAACGGAAAGAGAGAGAATAGGACTAAGAAGAAAGATGGGCTTTTAAAAAAGACAAGAAATATAAGAGAAACGAATAAAAGCTTTAGGAAGAGAGATAAAGAATTGGTACATATTGGCAACCTATTCTTTTTCTCAATCGCGGCCGTTCTTTGAACATCGGAATGAGCATTCCAGAAATAGAGTTCACTGATTCTAAGAGACAGTGTAACCTTGTCGATCAGGTTAAAGGCGATCAGCATTCTTTCAGAATGTATTATTTAATTAAATCGTATGAATATATATATTTCTCCCATGGATAGGGAGAATATATGATCCGGATATAATTAAATATATTAATATAGTTTTTCTCTCTCTTTCTCTATACGCGTCTATGTTATATCCCGTCACAAATCATCGTTTAAAAAACACTGACCATGTATTATTGTTAAAATTTTTTAACAAATTCCATACATACTATTCCTTCACGAATCTCTTCCTATTTCTGTCTTCTAGAATATCACGAAGAAAAAATAGGCCAATTAACGGATATAAAGATACTTGTTTTCTTAATGAAAAAATGTGTGACTGAAAATTATAGATTTTTTAAACTATAAGTTGATTATAGTATAGAGATTATTCGTGTATCTGATTTACGTGAACAATACGAAATACAAAGTTTATTTTTTAATATCGCTTAACTTTAATAATCGTTTAAAAAAATTATTAAAAATTGTGTACTTTTCATAGTGTTTACTTTAATATGTGTGTCTCTATTTAATTAATTATTGTTAAAAATAGATTTAGAATGTCCATCTAAATTCGCACGCCTGCGTGTATACTTTTGTTTGTTTGTTTGTTTTTTTTTTTCTAAACTAGTCGTTCAGATCGAAGAGATCCTGCTTACCTTTTTATCGACATTACTTACAGAAATAGACCGAAGATCTTGAATTTTTTGACATGCAAAAATACATGTTTCCGGGATAGAGTGGACGGGATAAAAACGAAGGTTGGTATGAAAAGGAGAAAGAGGGAAAGTAGCGCTGCATTATTTATTCTTGGAAGTGATGGCGGTGATGGTGTTTTCTTCACTCCCACTGGACCAGTGCTTCTCCTGTTCGCGCAATTCGAACTCCCATCGCAGCTCCAGTTCGCGCATATCATTTGCAATGCCCGCTTCGTACGTATCCTCCTATATTTGTTTAATCAACCAATCAATTAATACATTAAACAAGTAATTTTTTTTTGTAATCAATGACAGACACAAATAATGTTTTCGTCAAGATAAAATCTATTTAAGAAATAAAAAAACAAATTTAGCTTACTTCTTCTTCAGTTTTATAATTTTGATTATATTCCTGATTGGATAGCCAATTATTAGAAGACTGAATCCAAGGACAAGTGGTAGTGCCAGTATCGCCAACGTATGAGTTACTCCAATTCTGCACATCTCTTTCCCTCTCCCTAATATCTGCTTCGATCATTCGCAATTCTGCTAATTGCGCCAAACGTTCTCCCGCTGTAAAGAAAGTGGTAGCTCCTTGCGTTGCCAACTAAATTTGTAAAAATTAACTTCATGTTATTTAAAACAAAATCAATTTTATATTTCTTCAAAAGAGAGTGTATAATTTTATAAAAGGACTCAAAAATCTCTCTACTGCGTTAATTTAAAAATAACTCTTCAAACTCTTAACACAAAACGCAATACGTTACCTTTAAATCATTGATCTTCTTCTCAAGATGTCTGAGTTGCTGTTTTACCTTTTGCGATTCGAGAATTAATCTGAAATATATACAAAATAACACATATAACATATATAAATATGCGTGTGAATTTATATAAAGCTACGTTCTTTCTAGATAAATATTCTTCTTACTCCTTCGACATGCACTCCGATCTCGAAAATTGTGACGACTGCGATTCCGGTGAAATAATATTGCGACTCAGATTAACGTAATTATCATCAACGAAACTGCCGTTTAGACCACCAGTAGGACTCGCAGATGTTGTGTATGCTAGAATAAGTATATCGATTTAAAAATAATGAAGTTTAATAAAGCAATAATTTAAAAAAATAATAATAATCTTGCACTTACATTGATTACCGTAATACCAAGGAGTTAGAGAACTTGATGTTCTGAATGCAGGAGACAGTGGGGGAGCAGTAGTTGGTCCAATTCCCTCATTATAAAAGCTCGTAAGATGCTGCAAAGCTCCGTTGCACGGAGACCTGTGTTATATTATTAAGTAAAACATTAGTGACAATATAAGAAACAAATGTAAAAATAAGTTTGGAATAAAACATAGTACATTATTAATATTACCTTATCAGATTTTTAGACAGTCTCGAAATGGGTCCATGATTATTGACCGACGACAGGGAAGATGTGATGGAAGATGCATCTAACGGAGATACGAAAGGTCCGTCATCGTCAACTAGATGCGGAGCTGGTGGTGACGGATCTGTTCCGGAAGGATAGCGGAAGTTATTCGCAGCGGCCCATATCGAATAATTGTTAGATGTACCCAAAGACAAGTCACTTCCCTGCTGAAGATTATAATTCTATAAATATATATTTTTAAATTAATTAACTATGCGCACAATTTTGTTTTGAGATATATATAATAAAATTAATATAAATTTTAAGTTACGTATTAAAAAATATGTATGGAACATCTACCGTTTTTATTTGCGATGACATTGCTTGTTGCTGTTGTTGTTTGCCCACGATCGTTTCCAATTGATTTAGAATCTCCATTCTGCGTTGCAGCAACATCGCTAACATACTCTTCGCCGTTCGTTGCTGAAAAAATTATTTTGTTATTTTTTATTCATAAGTATTGCATTTTATTGACCATACATTTTATGTTATATAAATATTTATTATCTCTCACACACCTTCTTCTCGTTCGTTATATTCGCCGGCGCAACTTGCGAAGTATCCCACACTCCGAGATTTGTTGAAGCTCTCAATGAAGATCCGTAATCAACGGCGGGTCCTGGAGACATTATGAAATGTCCGGAGCAATGAACGGCAGGGGGTCCGCCGTTGTCTATTACGGTTCCTCCTTTTACAGAACACACTCCAAGATGTGACAAATTTGGAGAAGCTGCAGGCAGCATGTAAGTCGATGTCAGTGAGTCGATTAAATTATTTTCTAGATTAGTTGAAATGTTTGTCGAATGTTGCACCGCAACTGGAACAGCTAAACAAAATAACGAATAATTCCAAACAATATTCGATTAAAAGATTATTATAGAATGTACTTATAAATATTTAATGTAACTTACTTTCTCTGTCCTGTATTTTCGTGGAATGATAAGTGATTAAATCGCCGTTCTGCTTGTTAAAAACCTTACTGCTTTTTTCACTCTTCGTGTCTATGTGACTTGAATTTTTGACGCTTAACTTGCGATTTTTTGACCTGTATCTGTGAAAAAGAACACTGTCGATCATATCGAGTGCTTTCTCTTTTAAATATACAAGTAAATAAATATATACAAAATATATAATTGTACGTACTTGTCAAGTTCGGTGTCGCTGTGGGCAAAGGTGCAACTGTTGGATCGCGGACATGTACCACGCAGGGCTAAATCTCTACACATACTGACTTTATATTTTCCGGCTGTCTGACCTGAACTTAGACCACCACCGGGCCCATTACCTCCGTTATCTTGCGTTGCTGATTTTCGATTGCTGCCACTAGGACCGCTGCAACCTCCGTGCTGTCGCACGAAGTCAACCAATGCAGCAACTACTATTTTTACGGCTTCTAAAGCCGCCCGACACTCGGCCAAACTCGGTGGTTCTGTTTCTAAATATCATAAAAAATACAAAATATAAACAATATAAAAGATATAAAATAGAAATATGTGTATTGACAAGATAAACAATTTTAAGAACTTTATAAATCTAAATATCTTTTTCTAATTATGAACGTTTTTATACAAGATTATGCAAATATACAAAAGAATTATATTTACCTGGACTAGGATCAATAGCGGCCAGTAATTCTAACTGTGGCCTAAGACCGCTCAATTGACCAGGATCGGGAGTACGCTGTAGTGCTATCACAAGTTCTTGAACACTCTGCGCAAACGACTGCGGAGTCTGTAATTTGTCGATAATGCTCTGCATGTGAGACTTGTGAGCGGTGTCGCCATAAAGTAACGCCGACCACTGGTCAGGTGCAATACGCAAACCCGCTTCCGTAGCAATCTGTACAATTTGCGCGTCATGTTCTCGTCTCAAAGCCTCGTAAGTGCGAAATTCCTCCTTTAGTTGCATCAGTGATGAATCGCCTTCACGTTTTGATACCTGATGACGTATCAAAAGTAAAATTATAATAGTTAAATATAGTGTTTTAAATATTTTGTTATTGCCATACTTTTTAATATTAGACATTTGATTAAAAAATGATCTAATACTTTAACGATCTGCTGTGTATTACCTTGAAACAGCTCGCCCGATATAGCAGTTGTACCACATGGCCGATACTGGTTTTACTAGCTTGGGGAAAATGTGGCTCTAAGCGTTGCACCACAAACATCACAAGCACTTTGCGCGATAATGCCGAACCGTCTTCTAATGCCAGTAATACGAGTTTAAGAACTTCTTCTTGCATAGCTAAATGCAAACAAAAGGATAATAAGATTTCAACATATGTATGTAAAGAAAATACAATAGGTATTAGAAAATTATAAGCTTTTCTTAGTTAATGTATATATATATAATTGAAACTTACCTGGCCCGAGAAACTGACAGCCTCGCGCACGTACAGCTGCCCAAAGATTGGCACTGAGCTGCTGTGGATTCTGGTGCTGCAATATAAGTTCAGTGACAGTGCGTTCACCAAGGCTGCGAGCAGCACGTAACGCGCGCGCTCTACCTTCGGGTTCCACAAGCTGACAACCTAGCAATGTCACTAATTTGCGCTGCATTGGCCGGGACACCAATCCTGCACCTCCACTCCCAATGTCTACGCATCAAATAACAATTTAATTATATCTTAATATTTTTAATTATCTTTTTTTATCACTATTTATATTCAGTATTTAACATGAAAATATATGATACATACTGATACCAGAAGTTTGACATGGTTTTAGGTAAAGAGCGAGCTCCTCAATGCAACTTTTGGCTCGCAGATAATTAGCATGTTGATCAACTGGTAATAACTGCTGGTAATTTTGCTGCTGATTCGACAAGGATGTCGACAAAGCAGTAACAGCAGAAATAGGATTGCCCAACAATTGCAGCAGTGCCTCATTTAGTGGCAGTCTTTCGACATCAGTGTTAATGACACTCTATATAGACAAAATATTAACATAAGTACAAACAAAATGCGACATAATATATGTATATTAAAAAAAAATATCATACCTGATCAAAAGGGCATTGTTTGCGATGCAGATTGGCAAGACATGCTCGACATATGGTATGGCCACAGCCGAGTGATACAGGACCTCGTACAGTCGCATCAAAATCATGACAACAGATTGGACACGAAAGGAATTCAGTCCACTGTGGTGCCTGAATCGGCATTCTGTATTGCCATGCAAAGGAAAGAAAACAAAACAACATATAATCATACACATATAAAAAAACAAAATCTTTATATTCGACATTTAACTTATAACTCAAGTTTAAAAAAAAAAAAATTTTATTTGTAGTTCGTAATAGCAATAATTTTACATGCACACACGCGCGCGCGCGCGCGCGCGCACACACACACACACACACGCACCACACATTTATAGTTGTATATTCTCTAAAAACTCGATGACTTACATATGACATTAAAACAAACAAAATTCTTATCTTGATTTAGAAATATACACACACACATACACACACATATATTTACACTTAATTCTCTCTTTCTTCTCTCTCCTGTAATATATTCTTAATAATTAGAATGTATTCATCAATAATACATACGAATGTTAAAAATGACAAATTTCGAAACTCAAATGTACAAAAATGAAGATATAAAAAAGACATAAAAACTGAAAGTGTAAGTAAAAAACGATATATTATGATATAAAAATGCACATTGTGTTCGAACGTTAAAACGCGTGAAAAGAAGAAATGCAAATACAATATAAAAGTAATTGCGCGCGGAAGCAAAAATTTCGAGCAGTTTTTATTTCGTAACCAAACTTTTGGATGTCTCTTGATGAAAATTTTATGCGCAATACACACTGTATAAAAAGTCGGAGTTAATCTAAACCGAATAATAATATAATTATCGTTTGTGTGTATATGTATTATAGAGAATATATAATAATAACCATAAGAATTTCTCTGGTAATTCACAGGAAAAGCTCGGCAAAAGAATCGCACTGTCGTCGCAGGTGAAAAACCTGCCTTTGTAGCAAATGTGTCTCCGATATCGTGACAGCGTGATTCCGGGTCCGGGATAGACCCTGCGGAAATTTAATTGCCAATAAAAATCACCACTATCATCACCACCCACCTCGTTATAGCTTTCGCAAAACATCACATTGATTACACTTTTTGCGCAACATTCGTTTCGCGCAGTTTTGCGCGATTAGCAGCATAGATCTCTATCATCATAGGCTTACGCACACACAAGCGCAATAACAACGTCGATGACACGCAGTTCCGTGTAACTGGTGTAACTACATATAGAAATGACCAGATGATCTAGAAGGTCATTTAATAGTTCTGTTTTTCATCGTTCTGCGGCGTCAAAATACATTTTAGGCCCGGTTTCTCCATCTTCCGAATTAAATTTAATCTGGCGATAAATTCTATCGTTAAAATTATTAACCAATCGCAACAAACGTTTAGTCAAACACGACCAATCGCAAATGACGTTTAACTGGCCGTTTAACTAAAGTTGAAGATTGTGAACCGGCTCTTAATCTCGAGCGTGTTTTTGCGGGAAACGCGCGTTAACTTACTGCCGTAAACAGTAAAGTTTAACTATAGGAATTCAATGCTTCCGTTTTATACAAGATCGCCGAATGCGTATTGTCGTTTTGTTAACATTCGGCGTTAATTTATTGGTTTTAAACCAAGATAACTACAGAATGGCGTATTAACGGTCCTTTAGCCGCTACAACACCGAACCGAACATTGGGTGCGTTCAGACAACTCAACGGTTGAGAGATCATCGCTTATGATAGGACTATTCTTCAAAATCTGAAGCGATTCCGAAAGTACGATCCAATCAGAAGTGATTATCTCTCAACCGTTGTGCAACTGTTGAGTTGTCTAAACGCACCCATTAGGCCCGGTTTGACAATTCGCGGTTAACTCGAGTTAACTTCAAAGTTTAACTTGCTGAACTCGGTTTAACGCATTTGTCGCGCTTTTCAACTGCCTGTTCCACAATACAGTCGTAAGCCGTAAATCGTAAGAAATCGACCAATCACAGACTAATCGCAAAAGAATGGGTGCGTTCAGACAACTCAACAGTCGCACAACGGTTGGGAGATAATCACTTCTGATTGGATCATACTTTTGGAACCGCAGCAGATTTTGAAGAATAGTCCTATCATAAGTGATGATCTCTCAACCGTCGAGTTATCTGAACGCACCCAATAACCCGACTGTGATTGATCAATTTCTTACGACTATATTGTAGAACAGGCCTAAAATGAAAGAAGCGTACGATGGCTATTTGTCGTTCAACTCGCAGAACCATTAAGGCCTGTGTACATAAGACGCAGACGCTGGTTGCAGATTTCGCGAAATTGACTAATCACGTTAGTCGATTGGCAGATTTAACCAACGTGATTGGTCAATTCCCTTGAGCCACCCGCGACCCGCATTTGCGTCTATTATAAATAAGTCTTTAGCCGAGTTGCAATGCGTTCAAAAATATTACTCCGAATAGCAAAATTGACTCGACGGAGCTGTTTTATAAACGTGAAAAAAGTTTCCAACTTTGTGAGCAGAGCTTAATCATTTCCGAAACCTTAACTTCTTCTTCTTTGCAGTTGTGGCGCTGTAGAACCTACGTCACGTACGGAAACAGCACTCGCGTACACACGAGCGTCATTCTATCTTTGTTTTATATATAATGAGCAATAAAGATAAAATATACACGAGTGATGTTTCCGAACGCAGCCCTATTCGGTTGGTCCGTACGCCCCGGTGTGAGGTCCAAAACTTTATTGAACTTTTTTCCTCCGAGATAAATTTGTTATAAGAAATAACAAATGTGATTTTTTTTTTATATTGAGATTTTTATTTTTACTCATTATATTATCATTGTACGAATACGAGATAGTATATTTTGGTCTTATGGTTTCAGATAATTTTGTAAATTTACCCATTCGATGTGGTTTTGCGCGAACAAAAGAAATACAAGATGTTATGTTTCCATTAATCTTCACCTCGGGTTTCAAGACACACAATAAACAAACCCTTCTTTTAAAGAGATCCATCTTTTAAGGGTCCTTCGTGTTGATTTGGGTCGTGACCATTTGGCCAGTAGGTGGTCTCTTTTGTGGTGATCTCCGACTTTCATAGTTAATAATGAGCAAAAAACGAAAACAACCGAGACGGACCGAACACAACGATGATCACGTATATAGTGACACAAAGTGACCGCGTGCAGCGCCATCGGTCGGGAGTCGCGGCACCGAGCGAACCCAGAAGGTTGTCCGCTCGCCATATTTGTTGTTGTCGTCCCATGGGGTAGGCTAAGCCTCGAAGTTTTCGGACTGGGCTGACGCTGTCGGGGCAACTGGTGTGCAGTGGTACTAACGTGGCCGCGATCCGGTCGCGACCATACGCGGATTCTTCCGCGAACACGAGTACCATTCACACGCGGCGTCATAAGCGCACAGTGCGCGCCGATGTCTCTGATATAACAAGAGAAAACATCGATGGAGCGTTTGACGGCTCAGCTGTCCTACTCAGTGTCGAGTGCGCCACCGCGTGTGTACGTGTTTGTGTATCACTGTTCCTTCGGTTACGCTGATTACGTACAGTCCGCCCGATGGTGTTTGTAGTTGTTAACGTACCGATTACCCCAAGTGTTGAACGGAAGTGAAGGAAAGAGAGAGGAAAAGAAGATTGATACATTGTGTTAATCCGGACATTTAGCACGGGGGGTGAAGGTAAGCAAAAGAAGGGGTTGGAGCTACGGCTGCACGCGAGCGCACTTGCGTGCGTGTGTGCGTGCGTGCGTGTGTCGCGCGCGCGCGCGCGCGCGCACGCGTGTGTACACACACACACACATGTGTGTGTGAAAACGCGCGCGCGTACAAATGTATTCGTTAGGAAGATGCGAAGCTCGGTTGTAGCGCAAAAAAAAAAAAAAAAAGAGAAAGAGAATAAGCGCGCAAGTTTGTGTTCCTCCGCGCACAGGGTCGTGTCGGGGTCGTTGCACGTTCTTGACGCGAGTCTGTTGACCTGGCCAAGGTCTTTGCGCCTCTGACCGTGTCGTCGCGTCTCTCATCAATGTGTATCGCGATTCCCTCTTGCGTCTCTCTCTCTCTCTCTCTCTCTCTCTCTCTCTCTCTCTCGTTTAAATCGCACGTCAGTATATATATTTGCAGGTAGTATATGTGTATATACAGTACGTATGTATACAGTATACATACTTGTATCTCTCATCTTAACCTCTAGTCCGACGGTTCTTCATTTAATATATCGCGAGCGTGTGTATATCTCTGTTTGACACAAGGCGCGTCGCCGTCTCGTCGTGAGATTCGACGATAAAATGTTTGCACAAAAAACAAGAAGCTCGTGTTATCATAAGCGAAAATCGATATGTATCCGCAAGGGTAACGTGAATCAGCTGTTCTTTTACTTCTGCTTTGGGTCGTGTGACGTGCTTCGCGAAATGCGTGTGCGTTGTATGTGTGTGGGCGTGTGTGGGTGTATGTGTGTGTGTGCGTGCGCGCGCGCGCGCATTTGCAGTGATATAGCGATCGAGGTTGCCCGAAGGTTTCGTGAAAAACTTGTTGATTTCCGTGACCTTATTTTACCGCATTTTATACACGAAGAAAATACAACAACTTATTTTGCAATTTTTTTTAAATACAAATTTTTTAAAATATTTTTTACATTGCTACGCATCACACGATAGATATTCTCTTTTCTTAAGTCTCAATCCTCGTCTCGCAATTTAGCAGAAAACAAAATGTCTTTAATAGAGAAAACGTAAATTTTAGTGGCACATTTTTTTTATACACGCAAATGTTCTGTTGGACACAATATGTGTTGACGTGTTAGATATACATATATATATATATATATATTTTTTTTTTTTTATGCTGCACGCGCGAACGTTTGACATTAGGTAGACGACGATATATCAAGTGAGAACGAATAAAGAGTGATACAGAAACGGACGACAATTTTTTTCGGATCCTTCGTAGAGACGTTGGCGAGGTCTATCCTGGTGTAGTTTCGTGCGAGACTCGAAGTGGCGGAACCGGTAGTAGGTGACCGTCGTGGACACGCTCGTGTTATCGCGTGTGCTGATTCGCACGGCAATTAAAACTGGCGGGCAACCTGGCTCGATCCTCCGGCAGCGGCGGCGGCGGTGGCGGCGGTGGCGGACGAACCGGCGGCAAGACCGGCGGTTGTGGTAGCGGCGGTGGCGGTGGTGGTAGCGATGGCGCGGACTCCAGGAACACGGGAGCGGCCGGAGGACCTGCTGCCGAATCCGGCGGAATCGTCGCGGGTGATGAGGCTGTCGGTGCCGCCGCTGGACATTTAATCGAATGGGAAGAAACCGATCGTTTTTCCTTCGACGATTCCGACCGGTTCGAGGAAGATTCTTTGTGCAGCTTCAGCAGCGAACCCGAATCTCTCTGTAACAATTGGCGAGGATGGAGACGACCGCCGGCTGCCTTCAGTATTTCCAAGAAATCCTTCGAGGGTAAGAGATTTTTCTTGTTTTATATTATATTGCTGTTGATAAAATTAACTTATTGTTCATGTTCAAACGTATGGTCCACAAGATAAAATACATATTATGTAAATAAAAAAAAAAAAAAAAAAAAAAAAAAAAAAAAAAAAAAAAAAAAAAAAAAAAAGAATATAAATGGAGAAAAGATAAAAAAATACAAATTTTGTTTCTGTTTTTTTCTTTGTTACTGCGAGATTAGCTTTTTCCCTCTCCTCGATCTTTATATGCTGACGAATAAGGTCGCGTATGAGACCGACCTGAAATGAAAGAAAGCTACGTTACTCGCTTTTGTTCAAGCGCGTAGATGTGCACCTCGAGATTACGTGCACGTTAAGAAACTGCATTGACGGAGATATATATATATATATATACATACATATAACGAGAATGTCGAGGATAAACTCGAAATCGAATTGAAATACATCTTATCTCAACATCTGACGTATCTAAATAGTTATTAGCCCTGTGTGTGTACGCGAGTATTTTTCAGAAAACCAACTTCTATTAATGTTGTTTTTACTTTTACCGTGTTACGTTTTAAAGATATGACGGTTAAAAAAAAAAAGAAGAAGAAGAGAGAAGTGTCCTCGCAGACGCACAATCATGCAAATTACTCACAAAGTTTGCAAACGGTTTCCACGATTTGTGTACGCGTCAAATGCATTAATGCAATTTTAACTTGCTCACACACAAGCATCTCTCATTCGTTAGTCGTTTCCTTCAGGAATAAATGCAAATTTCAGTTTTTTTTTCTCCGCAGGTTTTACTTCTTTCGAAATCGTCACATCGCGGAAAGCTTGTGAAATTTCAACAAACTGCATTTGTTTGTTTGTTTTTTTTTTTTTCGGTATCAAGCTTCTTTTGCAGAAAGTTGCACAGCTGGGGACGTATTTTATTTTGCAAAAAGTTTTAACGTTGACAATTAAAACTCTTTGTACAACGGCCGTGCTGTTTCTTGAGTCTCTCTGTGCTCGGTGGAAAAAATCATAGTCGCGCGTAACTCTTCGTTAAAAAAAATTAAACAGAATTTCTGTCAAGTGTAATAAAGACGGAGAATGCACGATATTGAGAACTCTCAGAGAGAGAAAAGTTACTCGAAGTGAAGACTCTTTACAAAAGAAGACGTGTTTGCGTCTATATAAATAAGAAACTTTTCATAAAAAAAAAACTTCAAAAACCGTGTAGTCGTATATTTTTACACGTATACGAATGTATTTAGTTTCTCTGTCGGTAATTGATGACGATATTATAACTGATTAATGTGTTTCCTTTTTTCCACTGTCGCTACAAATTTTGCAAAACATGTATTTTACTCCCCGTAAATTTATATTCGCACTTTTATCCGTACATTCTCATTTGTTTTTGTTTTTCATGTCCGCAAAGTGATAACACAATGTGTAAGCGCTCATCGATGTACACATCGATACGTAGATTTTTTTGTACCGTCGTGTCAAGGATGAATATCTTGCTGTGAAGCGAGATGTGTGTTCGCGCTAGTTTTTTCTTCCGCTATAATTCTCACTTTTTCGCGACTCGTGAATTACACAAATGGATAATTGGCTCAGGCTCTCTTTTGGAATTTCGTAGGATATAAACTCTCAAGTTGGAGCGAAATTGAAAGGCGCGTTTCTAGCTGCGAGACGTGTGCACACACATAACTACGTACTGTACGCACGTGTCTCGGATATACATACGCATATATACGTGTGTGTAAGTCGCTGCTACATACATCTAGGACGGTTTGCACATGCGGGCGTTATAATCCATCGTTCATTGTTCCCGCTTCGAGTTCTTCCCTTTTTTTTCATCGGCATATTTCTCGCTTGAATCGACGTACACACACATTTTGACGCTTCTCCGCTAAAATTCACACAACGTAATAAAATTCATGAAAATAATTTTGCACGATTACATTTAACATCGGGATTTATATTTTCTAGCTTCGTGCGATAGTCGGTGTGTTTTTTTAGTTACGCAATTTTGTGCATTCTAATAAATTTATATCGGTCACGGCGAGTGATTCCGACTATAGCGCACTATAGTGGTTTTTTACATTGTGTTTTTTTTCATTCGGACACGGATAGTACAAGTAAAATTCGAGAGTTAGATTGTGATTTCTCGATGCATTTTGTCGGTGGTTGTCGAATGTTTTTAACGCTGATGTATAAAAGTATTCATGACCGCGGCTGTATGCATATAAATTGGTTATAGGTATGTCCTATTTGAAGGAGAGACTCTCTCGTTTGACGGTGATCGATGAGCTTTGCGCGAATTAGCGTTTGTTCGTGTGAACCAGTAACACGGTTTCCGAATCATTGAGTAACACAAATCTTTGTTTTCAGAATAAAAACGTACGCCAATAAACTTAATGTATACATTTATTACATTAACACGTCAATGGATAATGAGTTAATCGCGCGCAGTGTTGGTCGAATGAAATTTAATCGATTGTTATAACGTTAGTTTGAAACTTAACGTTAAATTTGATTCTTAAAGACCGCGTGCAGCGTGGAAAGACAATTTGATTTACAAAGCGAGTTATCGCGCGCTCGTTTATATTGTACAATGTATTAACAGCATACATGAATAGTAAGCGACAGTATTTTAATAATAACCAATCGATACTATTAATATCGCGAAAGATATATATATATATATTGCTGAAGAGTGTTACTGTTGAAATATCAACGGTAACACAAGATTGCCTCTCGCACGCAACAATATTGGCTGGCGCGGAAAGAGAAACCGCTTTGGAGAATTTCTACGACTACGGAAACTCGTTCGCAGAATCTACCGGTATAAGTACTCATTATCTGCGCTACACAGAACTAACGTAGAACAATGGAGCGCAACGTCTCTTCTACGTAATTATCGCGCGGCTTGTCGTTTGAGGGCGAGGATCTTTCTCGTGCCGTTTGCCTAGATTAGGAGTGACCTATGTGAACCTGGCAACCCGACTTTTACGACAATTATTTGTTTTTAAACTTTTTTTCTTTTTTGAAAATTTTGGAAAATTATATTATCTTGATATTAAAAATAAAAATAAATATTAATATATATTAATATGGAATTTAATTACGACACAACATTATCTGTAACACAGTATAGAGGAGAGAAAATATAAAAAAACAGTAACACAATAAAGAGAAAGAAAAGTATAAAAATAAAATCTTCTGAGTAAAAAAAATAACATAACAAATAATCTTTCCACTATTTATTGTGCTTGTGCATATGCACGCTCTTATGTTGGAATAAGAACGTGTGGCTCACATGCAGCTCGCTGTGTGTGTCTGTTGTCGTCATATATAGCAACCACAATTACCGGTTCCGGCAACAGATGCGCGCATTCTCGTCGTGTTGCATGTTCTTGACTTGATAAGTGCGACTTTTTAGGACATGACAAGCGTGAAAGTGATGTGAGCGAAAGAATGATTTTTTTTTTATGAAGATTTGCCGGACTTTAAAAGAAATAAGATCATAAATTCTAACAAGTGTGATAGATATTTATTTTCTAAAAATTTTACATTTTTGTTACTGCAATTCTTGTTGCGCTTGGCAGTATATCGCTTTTTTGTAACCAGGTCAGTTGTTATTAAATAGCTGATAGTACACATCACAAATGCGTTCTGCAAAAACATATCGATATTGACGTAAAATTGAAAAAAATTATTTTTTTTGTATATATAATATACAAGGCAAAAATGTTATTTGATAGTTTTTTTTTTTTTTTTTTATTTGTGAAATAAAATTTTAACATGACGTCCACACGTCTTGAAAGAGCATCGCTACATAAAAATATAATATAGTTGAATGAAGTTATCATCTTTTATGAAGATTGTTTTAAAAGTCCTTAAGACTTGTTAGGTCGAATAAGAATGAAACGCTCAAAGCAAATTCCTTAATGCACACAATACACGCACACACAAACTACTTAATAGCTTTCAACAAGCTACTTATACCTATTGTTACAAATTCACCGATGAAGCTCTGTTGAGAAGCTCGCAAAAAATTTTAGTCGCAACCGAGGAAAGAAGTTCTCGTGTATTTGCCTCGCAGCTCGCAGCGCAATTTTCTTGTCGTCCGAAAGTCGGGAAAGTCGGATAAAATTGTCGCGCAGGAAGCGCCGAAAGCACAACCATCGTTTTCTCTCAAAGCGCATGACTCGAATTGCGAATACAGAAAATATATCTTTTCAACCAAAACAATTTTCTTTATTTTAAATCTTTCTCGCAGTTTTATATTATTTATCTCGTCTACCTCTATATTATTTATTGTCTATATTAAGAAAGACGTGTAAAACCTGTACCTATGTACACTTAAACACATGTGTGTTGAACACAAAATGACGTGTATTTTGCATATAATTTAAAAATTATTTCAGCTTTTGTAGCATAAGAAAAAAAATTCAATTTGCGTGAAGATTAAGTAAAGTCAAAACACGGAACACTCTGTGTAAGTGTACAGAAACACCTTCAAAAATCCAAAAGCTGTCGCTTACAGGGAGAAACGGGCGCTAACGACGGCCGCAAATTCGATTCGTCGACAAACTTCATCTTCAAATTTGCACCTCTACGCCGATAAAGCTGCTCGCTTTCTACATGTTACGTTCCACCACGAACAAATAGCTTCTTTTGTCTTGAAAGGGCAGACCAAAAGTTTGTACACTCCCAGTGTTTGGTATCGCTAGCATTTAATTATTGACGTCAGATGACGTCGATATAACCGTAGTCAACAAAAGATGTTTTTTTAACGTTCTTTTTTTAAATGTTTAATAAAGCGAACATTGATTTATTTCTCTAGTACAGAAAACAAATTCATTTTTGACAACAATATTTTTTTATATTCTATGTTTTAAATCTCAAATATATACTTATTTATATATTTAAAAAAAAAAAAAATTGAAAACGAGTATTGCTCTTTCTCTATTATTGTAATAAGTAATAGATGATCCTAATAAATTATTGATTAATGTTTTTGCATGCAGCAAAAAAATTAATCAACAATTTATTTAGATATTCTAAGATGTAAATACATATATCATTAAAAAAAAAATGAAAAAAGTTTTGCATCGGCCGGGAATCGAACCCGGGCCGCCCGCGTGGCAGGCGAGCATTCTACCACTGAACCACCGATGCTCACGTTGAGTTATCTCAAAACCAATGTATAAAGAGAGCAATCAAACTTGTATTTCAATTTTTTTTATAAAATTACAAATTAAAAAGAAATGGCTACATATAAGAAAATTGAGAGTGAAAGTACTTTTCAGATGGGGCAAGATTTTTATATTTAAGTTCTTTACAAATAATTGTAAATTAATAGTTCGCACGCGACAAGAGAATCAAGTAATAATAAAAATATGTAAATTTTATAATAATGAACGTAGACAAACACATTTTTAATAAAACCCTATTAATATTGACTTAATTATTAAGATTGTATATTGAAGATAATTTATCTTTTTATTACGTATAATAAAGTGGTATATGAGAAAAGATTTTTTTCGCGTTTATATATCCTATATGCGTCAACCGTAGCGTACTTTAACGAGGTGGAGCAGGGTTAAACAAAGAACGAGACAATAACTCTCCTGCCTGGTTTGCCGATTACTCTCTGGTTCAGGATCGGCCATTGCACTTTCGTAATAAATATAACAAAGAAAACGAGTTAAGGCAACCCAAGCATTATCATTTATTTAGATGACTTTTCAACATTAGCACGCACGTTCATCTTATATTATTATATAACGACTGTCGTTTACAAAGTACATGTGTCGAAACGATTGGCAAACATTTTAACAGTAGATTTTTTTTTAAAGACGCGATTAAACTTCACGATCAAATGATTCGAAAGAAAGTTGTATACTATATCGATGTAAGTTGAAATTATATATATATATATATATATATTTTTTTTTCCATCATATATACTTTTGCAATTTCACTTTCAAGATAAACTTCTCTTATTTGTTTCGCTTTATTAAGACAAACAGAAATTATAAATTATTCTGCATCTATTAAATTAATCAAAACTACGTTAATATATTTGTATATCATGAGAATAATTATTTTATGATCAATTTTGTGAGAAACAAATAACATGCAAACATAAGAGATATCTCGGTAAATACAACAGTTCATTGTTGCTGTCTTGTGCTTTGTAGTTACACGTTAAAAAAAAAAAAAAAAAAAAAAGAAGCTCGTGACACGAAACAGCACGCTGTACGCAGTCTGTGTAAGCCGAATCCGAAGAAAAGCGGTGCGAGATAGGGCAGGTAGTCAATTCCGACATCCGGTTTGCCGTGGAACAAAGTTAATGCACCTGGCTCGCAGCATCGCGACTCGCATTCGGTCTGATCCTCGAGAAGCTGTCTCTTTTTCTTACGCAAGCTGTGGCGCAGTTTTTTAGATCCTTCTCTTTCTTCTTTCTGTTCTTATTTTGACTTGCCGAGAAAAACGTCCCTCTGTGGACGGTCGTATCTATCTCGAAAATCATTTACGCGCATGCTGCATACGAGATACGCGGTTTTCAAAAAATAAATCTCATCGCGAAATATATCGGACGTCGAAGTTCTGATCTTATAATGTCGAAGTTACTGTTTATGTCTTGATTTGTGTTTGACTTGTGAAATTTACCGACGCGGAGATGATCTCTCGCGAAGATCCGGTTGCGAGTGATTCAACATGGTGTTATTTACACGCATTCATGTCAAATCGAAAGTAAACGCGCTTTCACTGTGCAAGAATACATACACACAGAAAAACTCGTACGTGCGAGAATCTGATTTTCTGAATTATTATTCAAGTTTATTCACGCGAATGCTTGTATATACGATGTGTAAGTCCAAATCTCTTTTCTTCTCTCAAATACCATTTCTTTTGTCACGTTAAACAAATTATGTATTAAAAAAAATCTTACCCAAATATATGACGATGTCGTTTTCAAACGTGCGCATATTGGAAATCATCGCGATAAGACACTGTAACATTTGTCATATATAAAAAATTTAATCAGAAATCGTCGATCGCAATCGAAAGGAACGATAAGGCGCGGAAAAGAGAAATAGAGCTGGGGAAACTAAGATGGATATATTATTACGATTCGTGTGGGGATGTGATATACCAGAGAAAAAGGAAAAGGAGAAGACGACTGTGTTTGTCTCTTGGTGAGGTTCACGGCCGTCTCCTTTCAGGGACCGCAGGATCGATGCTACAACAAGATTCACCGACCGAAGAAATGGCCCGTTTCCCTTCTCCCCCTCCTCTTCCCCCCACCCCGTTTCTTCTGTTCTTTTCTACTCAGGTCAAACACCGGGAAGGTGAGCCGCAATAACAAGCTAACAGAGGAAAAAGACAGATAATGATGACAGAAAGAATAATGATTGCAGGACGTTCTAATTGTGTGAGTCGTTCTTCGTTTCGTTCCTGTCTCCGTGTCGCGTCCTGTTCAAATCGTTGCACCGGTTTTTTAAACGAGGTCCTCATTATTTTCTTTCCTCGTCGTGTTGCATCTACGATTGATGCGTTGTGTATGCGATTCTTCTCATCTCTTCACGTTTCGATCGCTCTCCTCTGTTTCTCGTCAAGACGCGCGCGCGCGTGTGCACTCGCGTGACACTACCATCTCGATAAGGAAAGCAAAGTTTATTCACTTCTCGCTTATCTCTGATCGTTAAAAAAAGAACAACGCATTATTTTGTGCAATTGCTCTTCTCGAAAAATAAAATTCGTTAACGGAGTTACACTTTGTTTTTAATTTCTTCTCGTTTGTTTGTCGAATAACATTGCAATTATTTTTTGGTTCTTTGAAAAATTTTTCGATGTCAGAAACATTATCGTGAGTAATGTGATCGTGAATAATAACGGCATGTGTTTATCAGATCAGGATTGTAACGTATCATTTTTAGTGTGACATTACAAAATTAACAGTATAACTCATATGTTTTTGTCTTGCTTAAATCTCCAAAAATAGCATGATGACGAGAGAAAGAAGCGGGGGACTGCGGACACACAGGAAATCGAGAACCGCAGAGAATGACAGCAGACTTCTTTTCACGAATTTTACGTGTGTTTTTCAGTGACGATTTTTCTCTGAGTCATCATGGACATAGATTATACGGAAGACAAATGCCGATGATGCACCGTACCGATTGAGTCCGCTTGTCTCGTTTTGATGTAAATCGCTGGCGTAAATTGATTTACGGTTAAAAATATTGAAAAATATCTTTTTTTTTTTTTCTATTGTTCGCATACACTGTATGCCGCAATTCTTACAACGTTTTGCGTCCGCACACATTGTTAAAGCTAAAATTCACTTACAAAACGCATTTATACGCGCGTTGAATGTTGAATAGTTGACTTACTTAACAAAAAACTTAAAATATCAATATTTTGATTGTTGACAAATTCGTGAAATAAATTTTAAACTTTTTGTGTGTTTTATACAGCGCGCGACGATGAAATAGAACAGACGCATAACGGTATTTTTCTTGCTATTATGCTAATTTCGCATAATTTCTCTGTGTGACTTACTCACCGTTATAAGACGCCATGTAATAACAGCATAGTGCATAGTGCATTAGATGTTCGCCTGCAGTCGCATGAATGACAAACTTTTACGTCTACGCAAATTGCGATTAGCATGGGAATTCTAATCACGAACAAAAAAATTGCTGAAGTGTTAACCTACGACATGCGTCATTGCCAGTCGAAACTCGCTCTGTGTTCACATATTATCGCTGACACTGTTACCGCACCTACTAATCGCGTTGTTTTTCTGTTAATTAAGCTACTCATACTTACAAGAATAATTTATTTCTAAAATATAAAACATATATATATATATATATATATATATATATATATACATGTATAATTTTTTTTTAACTAAAACAAAACCATTCCCTGTTGTATATTGATGCGAATGTATTTTCTCTTTTTTTTTCTCGAGACTAAATCGATGCCGGCTGGCTACTGTCGCGTCAGCAAGTAGCAACAATTCGTTCGCGTGCTCACGCTATGAATAAGTGATTGCTCCTTCGAACTTAAACGCAAAAAGTCTTAGCCGTCTGAATCGCGCACGTGCAATATTTCACACGATATACAAAACTCGTTGATGTTTTTTTTTTTTTGACAATTTACTTGAAAATTCGAATTGCGCGCAATTTGTCGAAGAATATATATAAATTAATTTAAGAGTAAAAGTAATTTATATTCATATATTATATTATATTATTCATATTATTGTTAAACAACTTATAAATATGAAATAATATTTTTAAACGATCAAGTTGCATTATTTGCGGCCTGCAAATCAGAAAGTCAGTTCTCTCACGATCAATGGTGCACACCCACCACTTAACTTCGTGCAACACTATGGCTGTCTAGGCCGCGGCTGTTTCACTGGCGTCGTTCGCGCGCTTTATACTCTTATGTAAATTCGTGTGCGCGGTGCTTCTTCTTATGCAAAAATGACATTTCTCGTTTACCCAAGTCTCGCTGAACGCAAGAATAAAAACGAATAAAAGCTATTGCGATAAATAACACGTTCAATATGTGCAATGTCAAATTCATCTTTTTTTTTTTCTGGAACGTTTTGCTTCCAAATAACTTATACGTATAGCGCGAAAGGACAATGAACGTTTTTATTCATGTCTCTTAAAATCTGCATAGCTGTGCAAACAATATAATAAACAGAGCATTTACAATATATATGTTACGAAAAATATGTTATTTTTTTTTCAAAGCAAGACAATAGAAAATATAAAGACAGAATTAAGGAGACAGAGACAAAAAATAATTTTTTTTTTAGAACAACAATCTCGTGACGATCTTTCATTCGTCTAGTTCGCTCCATCGCGCCGTACTTGATGTACTAAAAATACTCACTTTAACGCAGCGACGCGTAAATGGATCTCGGAATCGGTTACTTTGTTACGAGAAACAGTTGCAACGACACATGGCACTCTTTAATACATCGTATAATATATACTATATATGCTAACATATATGTATTATACATGTCTACAAAAAGAACAAAAAATAAGGCCTCAAATTTATATTTGAGAGTTTGTCGGTAACTTATAAGATTTTCAAATTTAACTCTTTTAGGTTTATTTATTTATAAAAAAAACATGTTAAATTCATGAAAATATATATTGTATGTGAACGACGCACAGTTACGTAACTTGATAATACATAAAAAAAGAGCGTAATCTAAAAATGCACGAGATCTGAAAGTCTTTTCAAAATTACGGTTGTACGTTCATTGTTTGCATCTTATATTGCACATATGTGAACGCGTGTGGAGAGAGGGCGGAAACTATTCCAGACCTACAACAATAACAATGGCAACGACCGGGACATGAGGCGGATCAACGTCGTTTGATAAGATTATAGCTTCGACGGCAGGTGTAGGTCTCAGGAACGGGCAACTCGGGCCCTGGTATAAATTTTAATCTTGCGAGAACGAGGTCACTGGCCGTCCAGGTGTTTCGCCGACGCTGAAAATAAAATGCGTGCAAACAAGTGAGAATAACAGCGCATTGTGTTGCTTTTGCACAAAACAACATACGCATAATTTAGCTCTCGCAATGTCAACTTCGGAAATCATTATCTTTTTACAAACAGTCATATATGTGTGACAAATGTTCTAATTTTATAGCTTTTCGAAATAACGAACATCTTTGACGAAAGAGAAAAACATAGAATTTTTATTTTTGAGAATATGCGTTTATATATATTTTTACGAAATTTTTTTGTATGTATTTATCAAAGTGCAATGCTGATTGTCAAGAATTTTTTTGAAGGATTTTCTTTTGTCATCGCGTCTTCTCAAAGAGTTTGTAGATGTCTCTTTGGACATAAGTAATGCAATGTATATATATTCGAATTACTAGAGTGCGTTTTTTTTGCTGTAATTAGTTAGCATTTTTATTTTTAATAAAATATATATATAATACATATACAATTTGCCGGACAAAAGAATAAAAATAAAACAAACACAAATAGAAAGACATGTAATAAAGATAACTAAAACTAAATATAAAAATTGAAGTGCAATCGCCATTAGAATGACAAGAAAAAATAAAGAATATTTAATAAAATAAAATAAATAGAATAATAAAATTAATTTAATAAAATAAATAGAATATTTTATTCTCTTGAATTTTCTACTATTTTTACCTAGTAGATTTCAGATATTGCAGAATTTAAGCGACAATAGCATTTGACAATAATTAAATTGTTGCAATTATTTTCAAAGTAATATTTATTTTATGTTAAGATTTTATGTGTTATTTGTATTACTTCATTACGGTACAAATGCTGTTTCTCGTTTAACGACGAGTTCCTTCATTTATGAGTGTTTTAAGTCCCATTGCTCGGCCATGGTGATTCGGATTTCTCATGAGTCACTGCCTCCTATATTTTCGAGCAGCTGCGCTTCAACGTCCTACCACTCTGCATTTAAATTATATGGCACTAGCTAGGTTTAGAAGCGTTATAAAAGCTGCGACAAGAGAGAGAGTGTTTCAATTTGGAAGAATTAATTTCTCCAGCTTAATCAAAGTACGCAAAAGCACGCGCGGTACGCGCGACGCGCGAAATAAATTATTACAAGGGAACGTTACGGTTAGATAGCGAGTGTGATCACGTCGGATAATCATGTCGGCAGTTATGTACAATAAAAGCGAGAATATTTTCTTAAATCTTTCTAGCGCACACACGTGAAAAATTTGCATTTTATTTCCGCTTTTCGCGCTCTTGGGATCGCATTACGGCACATTTTCTTGTCAAAAGAAACGTAGTAAAAGTGTACGTAATATGCATGTAATGTCAAGGCGTCTGTTAAGCTGGCATTTTAACATGAAATTTTCATAATCCTGATTAGAGTTTCCGTTTTATTTTGAAGAAAGTAAGAGTTTACATAAAAAAATTTTTTGCTGATCAACGATTACAAATTTGAGTTAAAAAACATCGAGTCAACTTTTAATTGAAAATCATGATGGCATAGTTCTAAACGGCTAAGTAGCTTTGTTTTGCAAATATAGAAATTCGTGATAAATAAAACAAAAATGTTTGATCTCATCAAAAAAAAATGAAAAAAATGTTGAAAAATTAATTTTTATATATAATAGTTCTGAGCTATTTGTATTATAGTTTTATATATTTATTTTAAACAGTTCTTGATAATTTAAAAACAAATTCAAACGCCCAAATAAAAAGGTAACTTCATAACTTTCAATAAGTTGTCAAAACCGATAAAAAATAATACAAATAATTTTTTACGGTGTCATCTGATCGCTCTGAGTCACATTCGTTAAAAACTCGCGTTGAGAACTGGCCAAAACTCAAAACTAGTCGGAATTCAAAAAATACTCATCTTTAGAAGTTGAACAAGTTTTATATAACACTTTCAAATTGAATATCTTACAAACCGCTAGTTCAATCGGTTTCACTCTTAAGACTTTTTGTTAAAACTCGTCGAGAACTGACGAAAACTCGTAGATAACATGCGTATTTTTAATTGTTTTTCTGTATTCCATTTTATTGCCAATTTGTTCGCTAATTCGCGCGGTGAAAAACTCTCATCTCGTTTTTCGTTATTGTCGAATTTGCCGGAATGAATTTGCGATAAATCGACCAGGTTTGACGGAAAACGAAGGAAACCGGTTCTCATTTAGAGCGAAGCTCGCGTTGAACGATGCCTTGATGTTTCATTATAGTTCCTTTCTTCTTCGATCACCGTTACTGCGCGATCGTCGAAGTAAATCACACCAATATAAACTCTTCTTTCCTCTCAATTATTGGCGCGTGGTATCAGATATTGAGAGAGAAGTCATGATAGAGAAAAAAAAATTTTCACGATAAAGAAACCACGGATATGCGTAAGAAATATTATTTCTGTTAGTTTTGGTGTGTTACATTCATGCGTTTGCAGTCAAATCGTTTTAAAATATTGTAACAGGTGCGCATGTACAATTAATAAATCTCGTTAAAATTATTTTTTAGGTATCTTTATGCATAAAGCAGCTGAGGAACGTCGCGTTGGGAAGCGTTATGAGTAATAAATGAGCGTCTCGCACATATGGATTTAAATTTAATAGGAAAACTGTTAATTAAGTCGTAGCAATGAAAGTAAGGCAGCAATCTTGCGTCTGAATGTAACATGCCGCGTAAGCTATAAAAGCACATTGCCGTATGATGTGTGTGTGTATTTTATGGTTCGCAGAATTAATAAGATCGTGCACAATACGAGCAATATATCGGCAGCAAACTGGATAACGGCTATAGAAGTTAACACTCTTCATATATATAATAAATCTCTCACTCTGCATATACTCGGATTATTATTCTCTTATATATATATATATATAAAATATCTCGTTGAAATATGCGCTGCTCCTGAGAAAGCGAATTGGCGGATCACTTCCATTAGGTACATCGTTGCTTCTCGATCGCTCGATCGTATTGTGCAAAGAAAAATCGACGCACTTATCTCGGCGAAGGCGAATTTACTTGAGAAAGCGGCGGCGCGCTCGCGACCGAAGCGAAATAATCGCTCGCGTAACGCGCGCGCAAGAGACGATTTCCGGATGTCGAAAGTGCCGTAACTGAGAGCTCTCTCAGTTTTCTCTCCTCGTCAAAGCCAATACTCTTCCTTTGTAATCTCAATAATTACTTATCCACGAAAGGAAAAAAATAGTCCGATGCGAACTAAATCAGGGAAAAAAAATTTAAACGGGAGAGACAAAGAGTCGGAGTTCGGAAAAGAAACAAAGTAGAAAAGTGGCGGCTGTGAGAGAGTTACGGAAGAGAGAGAGAGAAGTTTGCGAAAAAAAAAGAGAGGGGAGCAGAGAGTATATACTCGTATTGAGATACATCTCTATATCTCTCTATATTCTGTATCCCTACAGAAAGAGGAAAAGAGAAACAGAGAGAAAGAGAGAGAGAGAGAGAGAGAGAGAGAGAGAGAGAGAGAGAGAGAGAGAGAGAGAGAGAGAGAGACCTTGTTGTCATGGCAACCGTATCGATCCCTGCGGCCCCGTGGAGATATGTACGAAACGATTCACAGTTAGCGAATTCTATACTGGTGCGTTAATACGAGTAGGCCCTGGTTGAAGTTGCGAGTTGTGCCACATTGAAGCTGCCACATTCCCGCACACGATAGTTGCCCTAGAGTTAGACGAGCGAGTGTGCTCAGGGCCCGGCCGCAAATTAATTCCCGCGCGACCCAAACCGAGAGAGAGTCACCGCTCGAGAATTTATCCTCGGAATTCAATGCGATTCAGTTTGTGTCTGCAATGTCATATCATATGGAAATTTGAATTTTCGATTCGAAAGAAACAATTGCAACCACATGACCTAAAGAATTACAATATATTGTTAAAAAAATGAAAGATATATAATATGTATCATAATATATTTTATTAAACAGTAAAAATTGAGTGTTATAATTTATTCTTTTCTCTCTATGTAACTTCCGATTTTTTTTTCAACAATGATTCTCATATTACATGAATAAATAACGGCATTGGATGATGACAAGATGTTTAATAATACGTTACCCTCTATACAATAAAAATACGTTAGTGATTTCTCGGCATTATAATGCGGCAAGCATGAAATGAAACTGGAAAACAGTGAAATTATATAAGTTTTTCAATTTTCTTGATATATATATATATATATATATATATATATATATATATATAGAACAGCTGATCCAACCAAATCGATTTTTCGTTTTGGCCGGCTGGTAAGCCAAGGTCGTGTTAATGCCTCAGGTGCAAAACGCTACGCTTAACAATGCAGACTAAACAAAGACCGTATTTTTTTTTGATATCATTACTTTCTGCTAATATTCTTGATGAAAAAAAATCGATTTGCACTATAAAACTCTTTTCGAGAAAAAAAAAGAAATACGCGTTGATTTAAATTTTATTTATCAACAACTTTTTGTCGAGAAAGTGTAAATTATATTTCAATTTATCTTGATGTCTGTTTAGATTTAACATATTGTGGGGCAAAATTATCATGTACGATATCGATTGAGTATATATCAATATATAGGAAACGAGAAATTTATTTTTACATGAGTGACATCTGGTATACCATCTATTTATATTTCTTGCTTCATTTTTTCATTCATCACCGGTTGTCGGCGGCGCAAGGTGCAAAATTTATTCTCGTCTCTCCTGAAGAATGTCGTCGGTTCGCAGAATGCCTTCCAGTTTGACTAGCCTGTGCTCGTCACAACAAAGGACTTTTTAGCAACAGACGGTAGATGACCTGCGCCACCAGAACCCGCCTTTTAACAAACGTCGGCACGCACTCTTCGCAAACCTGTCTTACGAACCATTTAAACGTTAAACCGCTCCGATGGGAAGCGGACGAAATGATGACAGATCATCATAGGAATTCAGCAAGAACCATAGAAAATTCGTTCTTTACCGTTCTCTGTAGGGGACGCGATATTGTGTCTAAACACAACTACCACTACCAACTACAACTACTATATCTTTAAAAAAGTTGGCCAGAAAGAAGAAGAAACGTTACCTATGCGTTTCTCACTCCGAGCTCTCTTCTTTTTTTTTTTTCTACAGCTTATTTTACTCCGCTTAGTTTACAAAAATAACAATATTTATGCAGAACAGTGCGATATCTTTGCACGAGAATATAGAATATTGGAAATATTTGTTTGGAAGTATAGTTAGCAATATATCGGCTACATATATTGCTTTCGATATCGAACACAAACAACCAAATATTATTTCTGTACCTGTCTCTGAGAAAAATTATAAGTTTTAAGTTCTCTCTCCGTTAAAGCGTCTCGATTCATTTGGACTTCCGATATAATATCGGTGATTCGCACACGAAACTTACCTTTTTCCGGATCTTTATTTCGCGGCGAGAAGTTTTGTTCTTACGGAAATGCGGTGGAGTTTTTTGTGCGCGGTCGACTGTGTTTGTTGAGAAACGACGCTTCCTGTTTACACGCGGCGGCTACACGTATCTCATCCGGCAATGCGATTCGTCAGACGTCATCGTTGCGTGTCAGATAGGAAGTATCGATTTGTATTTGCTCGCAGATTTGCACTTTTGCCCAGAAAAAAAATTATACGCCATTTGTATACGGATAAAAAGAAAACATCCGATAATTTCGATCACAAATCTTTATTTTCATCTCTGAT
This sequence comes from Pseudomyrmex gracilis, assembly GCF_002006095.1. Lineage (NCBI taxonomy): Eukaryota > Metazoa > Arthropoda > Insecta > Hymenoptera > Formicidae > Pseudomyrmex > Pseudomyrmex gracilis. The sequence goes on along the minus strand of NW_018020882.1, from coordinate 113,144 downwards.
CGAATATGCAAACGTTTTCTCATATTCGTCGACTGTAACAAACAAACGCGCAAGTGGACGTATTTTCGTTTGCAATTGCGAAATTCATTTGTTATCAAAAGCTGCACACCCCGTAGATAATGTGTGATTAAAACTCAGGAATTCTGTGCTTCAACTATGCGCGTTGCATGCATGGCGTTCCACCTACACGTATACGTTTCATAAAATGCAACGTAGTTCTAGTTACGTGCCTCGATTGCGAATATATATTGTATGTGTATAAATTTTAGGTATCAACTATACAAAGAGATTTCAAGGAAAAATTTCCGACTTTCTAACAATGATGATATCTTATATTCGGAAGCCTATGTTCGTGCATTCGTACGTATCCCTGAGATACTCGTTTCGCAATAGCGAGACTATTCTGACGAAGACAAATGCCATGCAACGGGTAATAATGCATTCCGTCCACCTCGGGGAGGAAGGGTATCCTCGAGGTACGCGTATCTCGGGAATGTGTATATATGTTACTCGCGTTACCATATTTCATATTTGTGGGTAAACGCCGACCAAATCGCTGTTGAGAGAATTGTCTATTCCGGGGAGCGTGGACATGCTTTTGACGTGCATTTCACTTCCACTGTAACATGATGGCGGATCTTCCGGATTTGCGTTCAAGATTACTTATCAATCAAAGAGAATACACAATGTACACACATGTATCCTTTACGCTGACTTATCTCAAAGAGAAGTAAAATATGTGTTATAAATAAAACCGCGTTTGTGGGACTGAATTAGCTCAATAGCGAATTGTTTAGATTGCCATTGAAAGATTTGCATACGCTGGCGAAGCTTTTGTACAGAGATATGTAACGATCTCTAAATGCAGGAACTCTCGACTGGCCGATGCGTTATTCGCGACAACGCATGTGATGAAAAGTATCACATTGACGTGAAAAAGATTAATGAAATCAGTAACCTATCTCGAGAGAGACGAGTACACGGAGACACAGAATCTAGGGAGGTATGATTTTACTACACAGTAGCTTTCCATACGCGAATACCCTCGCGCCATTGTGCGGACTTGATTAATGCGACAGATGTGATCGATAAGTTTTGCAATCATTAGTGGATGGCTTCTGGAGAAGCTCCTATTCTAAAAGTGTCTTTTAAAATTGATGAGAGGGAGCGAGGATATAGCGTATATTTTAATCGATTTTATTTCTTTTTACATTCACGGAGAACAAAGTTGAGATTCAGATCTACGCAAAATTGAACATAACGATATATTTTTATCTCAATCGATTTTTTTTTTTTTTTTATCTCTCTCGGAGAGATTTTTGAAACTCTCAGAAAAGAATTTCTTCTATTTTGCTTAGTTATTTTTACGAATCGTTTGTCAAGATCTAAACAATAACGGAGAAATATTATACGCATAATTAAATTGATTATGTGAATGACGTGATATGATACGGCAACGTGACGTATCGTATTACAGCAAAAAAAGGATTTTTATCTTCGTCGGTGTAAAATTGGCACCCCCCCAAAGAATGCAAATTCTAACTATAGAATATTCTGTAATATATTCTATTTGCACTTACAACAATCCTACAATTTCTGATAAATGGCATCAGTATAGTTTTGTTGAATTATCTAGAAAACTTCTCCAAGTAAAAAATGAAGTGTTAACTTCAGCGTTAACTCAGACATCAAAGTCGTCAAAATCTCTCCGTTGCCTGTGTCAGTTTGATAAATGAGAGAAAATATTTTTCTACTGTAAAATCTCGCGTATAGAAATTAATGATTATTAACGTAAAATCTGTTTTGTGGGCTTTCGTGAGCTTTTTTTTCCACATATATCTTTTTGAAAAAAACAGTTTGAAAATTAATCTTACAACAACCGCAGTTGCGCGCTTTTATCTTACGCTTTTTTTTTCGTCAAAATGTTTTTGTTTTATATTCATAATATTGTGAATTATTTGACGATCGAATCTATCTCCGATCTGGAAAAACTATCTCGCTCGACCGCAAATTCAATACCGCCGTCACAAAAACCACCAAGGTCTAAAAAAAAAAACAAAAAAAAAAAAAAAGAGAAAACAAGAACGTTAGATAGAAAAAGAATTCATTGCTTGGTGATATTATACAGAAAACACATCGCTTTCTTTATCGTAAGAACAATTTGCGAGAGAAGTGTGAAATTGCATAGATATTGCAAAGAATTAATTTCAATTGCACGTCAAAGTCAGTCACTGAAAATAAAAAATTGTCTAAATGCTTATTCTGCATGTAATAATAATAATAATAATAATAACAAAGTAATTATTGAATAATTAGATAATGCGTTGCGAGATAAAGAATTTAAAGGACGTGAAAACATTTGCGACGGAAGGGAAATCAGTGAACGCGGTTAGACTCGAAAATTCGCAAATTTGTGCGTGCGGAAACAAAAATTCTTTTCTCTCGGTGAACTTACATCGGCGACAAACAGTCCGCGCGGGAAGGGAAATAAACAATTTGTAAGAAAGTCGTAGATATAAAAATTGAAATCTCACGGGTGTCTCTTTTTATATACATCCCCACGTCTCGCTTTTTGAGCCGCCGGTATATATCGATCGGCGAGGTCGATGCACCGACGTTGCGCTACGTGAAATTCATTTTCACAAATCCCCGAGGGAGGCGTTCTGAAATTCACGACTCCGGAAGTAACGGAATAGAACAAAAATGTCACAACCGCGATTATATAGAAAGAAAAAACTGAAAGAAAAATCTTTTTCTGCTGTCGTATCACATCGATATGTACTCCAATATCTCGCATCCGTCGACATGTGTGACTCGGTCTCGCGTTACATATATTTCAATTTCGCTTTTCCATCTAATTTCATTTCACATTGCTGCGCGCAGAAAATTTCTGACAACTACTTTTAAATTTAACATTTATTTTAGAAGATATTTATAATATGTTACAATTTACTCGTGTATTGCGCGCGTTTCTCTCTTTTTTTTTATATTATTTTATAAAAAACGCCGATGTGCAAACAAATATTCAACGTGCCGCGAAAAATATTTTTTTGCTATATCCGTCTAGTGTTAATTGATAATTATAAAGTAGCGAGAACAAAACAATATTTTTTCACGCTAAATATCACTTTTTAATTAAAGCACTCGATGTGTATGCTTCTCCTAAAATTCCTGGCATTCGTAAGGTATTTCATTATAGCGTCGAGTACGAGGGAGGATTCGAGCAAGGCTTATTTCCTACAAAGGTTCTTTGTAATAATGGCTCATGCATGGTATCGTCATTCACAAAGACCGTAAAAGGTGTGTCCGCAAGCGGAAGAAATTGCTCAGAAATATTTCTTTAATAGCGTAAACAATTATAAATAATCTACTGAAATAATCATATTGTCAGATGTGACATACTCAGATCAGATGTGATATAATCAGTGTTTTACTTATAATATAAATTGATTTTTAATTTACTATTTAATTATATTTGACAAATTTCTTTTTATCAATAAAAATTAAAAAAGTTTACTTTTGAAAACGATAAAAGCATAAAATAAATTGCGTCACAAACAGAATGATATAAGTTACGTGTGTTGCGATGTAAGTTTATATCTTTATTTTGTTCTTGACCTGAATTTTAAAACAATTTAATATCTGACATTTGATGCTAATCTAATATTTCTTATCTTTTATACTATGTACATATATATACAGAGTGTCTGAAAAAATGTGACAAAACCAAAGATAGATTAGATCAATCTAAACGGAAGATTCAGTTTGCAAAAGTTGCAATATTTATTGAAGTATTAATTAATTAATGTAAGCCAGTGAGAGCGTGCGGAAAGCTAGTCCGGATTTCGTAGACGTGTATAATTTTCAGTTATGAAAATTAATTGATCGATTAAAAGATCAATCATACAGCATATCACACACCCCGCTCGCTTGTTTGCTCCGTCTCTCGTTGTTAAAAGATTAAATATATGAGGTAAGTTATTTTTCTTCACAACTGAAAATCATACACGCCTATAGAGTCCGGACCATCGCGCTTATTGTCTCACATTAATTGATTAATAACTAAATAATATTGCGAATTTTGCAAACCGTAAATGACTTTTTGGCTCAGTCAGATCAGATCTAATCAACCTTTACATTTTGTCAAAATTTTTCAAACACCCTCTATATTGCTTAGCATCGTTTATGTGCGTCTGAGCTTCGACTTTCACGGGAAATAACTTTTGTGATGTATCTTGCGGAAGAAATAAAAAGAGAAAGGAACATTTATGTGGCATGGGAAAATCTCGATGGTAATTAGAAAGAAGCATTGTAAATTGGGGAACAAAGCACGAGCAAAGCGCGTGAGAACGCGCGTCCTTATTTTAGGTGAAAATTAACGAAAAGGCGGCGAGTATCGACGCCATCCCTCTCGGAAGTTGCGCATAAAACACGTCGTAAAGGGATGTATTGTGATATAACGTAAATATTCGAAACACGTTATTTCGAACCGTCAGTTCGCTTACTTTATAAGGTATAGGTTTAAATATGTAAAACTTTCTTGAATTATAGTTTCTCATTCTCTCTTCGATGAGATGAAATTTAGCGAATTAAATAGACGAAAGTTTCAGCTGCGCTGAAATCGTTAGCTCCGCAGAGAACAGAATTTATCTTCTTTGCGCGTACATATATATATACAGAAGAAAAAGAAGACGCTCTCCAAAACCACGGACACCCTGTGGCTCGTTGGCGCTTGTATTACGTTGTGCAGTTTGCAAACATGACTCCGGGGGCTCTAGTCGGGTTCTCGAAAACCATCCCCGGGCGTAAAATACGACGTGTCTATATATGTATGTATGTGTACGCGCGCGCGCGCGGATCGGCCGTACGTCGCGTCGTTTTGCCGAGTTAAACCATGCGCCGCTAAACGCGCGTGTTCCCTGAATAATGTACGGCTCTTTCATTCTCGCAGCGTCGGATTCTACGTGCGCGAAAGAGAGTGACTTTGCGGGGGCGTGAATCTCGTGGGCGCTCGTGGGGTTTTATCATTCACCACATTTCGACGAGAAAAGCCAAGCGTTTCGACAAATCCTGGTCACGCAGAGATGGATAAATCTCTTTTGTCTCGTTAGGTCGACGACAAAATACTACCTTTTTTTTTTTTTTTTTTTTTACCTTTGAAAGGTATTTGTCTCATATATGAGCGTTTAACCGTAAAAACACCACGAGAACAATAAAACTTTATCTCGGTACTTTATATGAGCGATGTAAAATGTATTAACGAATCGCCCCGCACAATTCCCGTACGATAGAGAAAAATTTGCATCAAAGAGAACTTTTAATCCAGAGAAATTTCGCGCTATATAAATTACGCGCGCAATCGGCTGGAATTTAGCAATTTGTTGCGCCCCCTTCGTAACGATCGATATATAAAATTGCCGCGAAAGGAGCTTACAATGGTTCAATGATGGATGCGTCATTTGCGACGCATCGGCGCGACGCAATGCGCCGATGATGATTCAACTGATTTAACAAAGCGTCAGTTAATTGTCTCTCGCGCGTGAGTTATCAGGTCCAATATATAGTAAGAAAAACCACACACAATGTGCAATGCGTTTCACAAGAAAAAAAGCACTTCCGTTATGACGCGTGTCTGTTACTTTTTTTTCTTTACGCGTAACGCGAAAATCCCAAGGATCGAGAGATATTCGAAACCGAAGTCGTAATTCATCAGAGAGAAAGCTGAATAATCCGCTTACGATATGCGTCAGTCAAGTTTCGAGCAAATCTTTTCTGTGCACAATGAAAAGTTTCTCTCAATTTGTCAATCAAGCAAAATCCCACGCTCATCGTGTTTGATTCTTTTTAAAAATCCGCGTGTCTCATTTTTCATTGCAACGAATTCGAAACTTTTCTCATTTGATTTGCATCCTTCGCAGTTGATTTCAATTTTTACGATTCATTTTTACGATTCTTTGTGGTCAAATATACAATCTTTTTAATGAAGCAATTTTTAATCACGGAAAGTGGTATGTACAATAGACTCATACTATACAGAGAGAAAATTATTTATACGACATTTTGGACTTTCTCACACGTTCTTCGATATCTGAAAATTGGAATAGTCGTAACATATTTTAGAAATAGTGTGGTTAAAGGCAGTTAGAGCATAACACCGGTGTCGTTGTGTGAATATGTAAGAAGTTGATTTATTTGAAACAAGCAAGTATATAAACGTTTCGACCTTCTTTTTAGGTCCTTATCAATATATTAGATACGCTGATGTTAGTTTGCTTCGCAATATGATGTACATTATTCAAAAACGTGTTACAATGAGAAGCTCAGTAGCAACTAAATGCTACTGAAATAAAAAGAAGGTCGAAACGTTTATATACTTGCTTGTTTCAAATAAATCAACTTCTTACATATTCACACAACGACACCGGTGTTATGCTCTAACTGCCTTTAACCATACTATTATCAATTACTTGGAGCTATTTATCGTTTTCAACATATTTTAGAAAGTCGTTATGTTCTTTCTAGCGCCACACTTACCATCCTATTTTAAAAATCAAGGTGAGAAATGATTTTTACTGATTGTAATCAGTAATTGACAGCTCANGTGTTAACATGTGTTCCATCTCGTTACACGACGACTTTAACAACAGCATATTACTAAAGATTTTGATAAAGACTTAAACCGATAGTCGAAACGTTATCACATTATACATACACATTATGAAATCTTGAAAATAAAAATCATCTTCACGTGTTTGCACAACAACATCCGTGTCTTGCTTCAACTGTCTCTCACCTTGATTTTCAAAATCTTTGAAGCTATTTGTCTTTTCTTTAAATTACATATCCTATTTTACATTCGGAACATCTCGTGCCAAATCTCGTGCGTATATTGCGCCGAGTAACAAAGTCACATTGTGATCTATCGCGTTAAAACGAAGTTCGCAATGAATTATGAAGTTCTTATATCCCGACCATTTTTGGCGGAATGTAATTTCATTGCACGACGGACGGGCGCACCGAGACAAGAGAAGAGACGAGCGTTCCTTTTTATTACGCGTTAAAAGTTCCTACGATTTCTCTAACCCCGACGTACCTCTTCTTCCTCTCCCATTGGGGGTATTTAAACGTTGCTCGGTTTCTCATCTCTGGATTAAGTTCGTAACCTAAACTCTTTGCTCGCTTTGTGAAATGGAGTGAGAATAGAATTTCTCCCGAGCTCAAAGCTCCGGTTTGCGACCAATCGATTTCAAAGTAACGTCAGTTCTTTTATTTATATCTAACACAATATTTAAAAACAACACTTGAATTTTTAAAACAGTTTTTATTTTCTATTTTCTATTTTTTTGAGGAATAAAAGCAATTGTGTCACTTTTTTCTGAAAAAGCAGAAGTATTTGAAGCTGAGTGAAAACGCAACTTATTTCGCTGACAAAGTCGCTTTTCTTGAAATTGATTCAATTCCGGTCTTTTTAAAAGACGCCCGTTTTATCGCGGGACTCGCGCCGTACAATATTGAGTCTTCGATCGTGGATCGATAAGATTTAGATCGCGGAGATCGAGTAAACGTCTCGTGGAGAATAAGCTGAAAATTTACGGCAAACATATGTGTGTGTGCGCGCACACACACGCCACGTGCAATGGTTAACGAATCGTTTACTTTCCACTACCGATCAACACGTCAATGGGGCTTTGATGTCTCGCGATTGCACAATGACGACTGCTGACACCAATCACTTTTCCACGTTGCTCTCTTGCCACTTCGTCTGTGTCTGCAAGAAAAGAAAAATACAACCCTGAAATGTACAAGCGCGTTTCGAATGACGCGCGAAAAGCGCGCATGGTTGCGGAAAGAAAATGCTTTTTTTTTTTTTTTTTTTTTTTTTTTTTTTTTTTTTTTTTTTTTTTTTTTTCCAGAAAATAAATCTTTAACTCTTTTAAACGCGCGCGCGCAACATTTCATAAAGAGTCGTCACTTTTTTGTTGATTCTTTCTTTTATCGACATACTATTTTTCTGCATGTCGGCAATATATACGGAGATGTATTACAAAGATAGTTCAGCGCTTGACCGAATCATTCTTATGTGTATGTATAGAGAGAGAGAGAGAGAGAGAGAGAAAGAGAGATCCACACAATTATACATTTACTTGTACATACATCGTTTAAGGGAAGTCGTTTCATCGCGACGCGGATACTAAAATAACAGTATTGCAGTGAGATATGCCAAATTATAAAACATTTCATGATTCTTTTATGATTTTCCGCGCAGGCATGATTCCGCGTTCGACCGTAAAACCGGTGCGAGAATGCCGTCTACGGTGATAAAACGTAAAGTAAAGTCTTCTCGAGTGTTGTGCGTATATACTTGCGAATTGATACAAATACGCGCGCCGTGTAACAGATTGACGGAGATAAGGCGCATTTCGAATTAGATGCAAATTTTAACCGCCCCCCCCCCCCCATTGTGAGATTGTGTATTTCGGATAATGTCACTAGATAATTCTGATGAGATAATACATTACTCGCGGTTCAAAAATTTCATTTATTACATAGAAAATAGATAGATCTCACAAGATGTAATTTTTTACTCGATAAAATTAATGTGTTTACTTTTAATACGTAAAAACTCACAAGAGAATTTGTAATCAAAAAGTACTTGTTTAATTATTTTGTTTTTTTTTTATTATAAAACAAGAAATGTATAATGGCCATTTGAAGCAAAAACACTGGTGATAACGTGTGTATGATAGATGCATTACTTTATTCAAGCAGGTAACATATAATAGAACGTTTTCGGCCTTAGATTAGGCCTTTATCAATATATATATAAATATGATGTTCTTGAATTAAAACTTATACGAGTCACATGATTACAATATAGAAATATTAAAGTAACTGAGTTCTCAGTTACTTTAATATTATAATATAAAATCTTCAGTTACTTTAATATTTCTATATTGTAATCATGTGACTTGTATAAGTTTTAATTCAAGAACATCATATTTATATATATATTGATAAAGGCCTAATCTAAGGCCGAAAACGTTCTATTATATGTTACCTGCTTGAATAAAGTAATGCATCTATCATACACACGTTATCACCAGTGTTTTTGCTTCAAATGGCCATTATACATTTCTTGTTTTATAGAAGAATTTATTGAAGCTTACTACACTTCTATTCTATTTTTTTTTTTATATCACTTCGAAGAGAAAATGTAACTACAATTACACGCATGGAGTGTAAAATAATAATATAAATTATTTTATATAATTATTTATAATTATAAATTCAAATTGAATATACAAATGATTGTTATTGTTGCGCACACTTTCTAAGTGATTTAATTGTCTGTCTGTAAGTTAGTTAGAATAATCCCGAGACGCGCGACGATTATTCATTGAATAGCAGGTGTAAGTAACGACTGTCGCACTAGTCAGCTTAATGCGATTGCTAAGCTCAACAGTTCGATTATCCTATCGGCGTCGATTGTATTTGCCATATCCGTGAAATGCAGTCCTCTCGCTCATCGAAACGGTAGAAACGAGACAACGACGGAACGAGCTTCGCGAGCTCTCTCAACCGACTCCGGTGAGCGGAAATGACATTACCACGCTGCGGCCTATTATTAATGGAAATTCAATTTCTATTGATTCAATTTCAACTTGATTGCCGAGTATCCGGAGCATGAAAACCGAACATTGATGCGTGCTCCGCGGATCTGACTAGAAATATTTGTATTCGCGCAGACGTCGCGTCTCTCGATTTTAATTTTATAAATATATTGTAGAGATTTATTTTTTTTAACAACGCATTTTCCCCGCTTGTATAAATTTACTTCGCGTTATTTCTAATGCTACTTTCGAGTTGTTTCATTATTAGACAAATAGCTTACTTATGAGACAAAGTTGCTTGATAAATTTTGAACGGATATTAAAAAAGAATTATATTTAAATCGAAGTGTTTACAAATGAATATTACGAGAAAAAAAAAAGTTTGTGTAACACAGTCCTCTCTCGTTTTAAATTTATATCTCTTTTAAATATATATAATATATATATAATATATATATAATATATATAATATCTCTTTTAAATAGCAAAATTATTTTTTTATTATCTTTTTCTCTCTCTTGATTTTTTGAGAGAAAGATATTAATGTCACAGACACGTAGGTCAACATCGGTATGTTGGTCTGCAAAAATATAAAATCGCTATTTCTCGACATCGCGAGCGGACAAATGCTAACTAACTCAATATCTCGCTCTTCCTTTATTCGATCAAATGGATTACACGCAAAAAAAAAAAAAAAAAAAAAAGCGATTCACATGGAACGGAGAAAATTTTTGTGCAACTTGGGTAGTACTCTCGGCGGTAGATTGGACAAGCTCGGAGAACATGACCATCCGAGAGAATTTTCCGGTGCGGCAGTCGCAGCTTTCGTTGAAACTCAAGGAAATTACATTGCGCGGCAAAACCGCGACCGCGAAGCTCGTTACGGTTGCTGGGCGAGAAAGACCCGGAGAATGAAAGGCGAGAGGAAAAATTCGCCGGTGTGTGCGCTTTTTATCCATTTAACAGTTCTCTCTCTCTCTCTCTCTCTTCTTGACGTTGTATAATACATCGATAATCGCTGCGCGAAAACTTGTTAGATATTTTCCGCGACAAAGTTGTTTGCACGCAAGTGATAGTTTCAGCGTCACGGAATATCGCGGATGAGATGTAACGACACTTTTTTTCTTTCCCGGAGTTTATCTTTCGGCAAAATCGCGCGTGCTAGAACTCACGCTAACTCGCGAGTGGCAAATTTGCAAAAAACACACACATATTCAGTTATATGTGTTATCGCGAACACAACGCCGCGGGTCGGTTAGTTACGTGCTCCCGTGTTCGTGGCCGCAAGAAAACATCTCTCTGTCTCAGCGAAACTGAAATTCGCGACAAACTATTTTTCTGCACGTGCACGTAGTAATTGCGGAGAACGCAAAATTATAGGAAAAGTATCGTGCCATTTTATTTCGCAGTAGCGCGTGCAGTAAACAGCGAATAGAAAACTTGCAAGAAAATAATCACGAGCGATCTTGTGCGCTCGCGAACAGAGCATATATATTTCTTTTTCTCTTTCGAAACTTCCGACAACACATTTTATTTGATAAACCTTATGTCGATATTCTTGTTGTTATATTGTTGTTATTATATTATGTTATTCCGTGTTGCAGATGGACAACAAACGGTGCCGACTCTTTGCGAACTTGCGGCGCGATGCGTCGCGTCGCATATTCCGTTCGAGTTGGTGGAACATTTCTATCCACCTGTACCGGAGCAGCTTCAGCTGAGAATAGCTTTTTGGAGCTTTCCCGATAACGAAGAGGACATACGGCTTTACTCATGTCTTGCGAACGGTAGCGCCGATGAATTTCTACGAGGCGAACATCTCTATCGCGCCAAAACCGTCAAGGAACCGTTGCAGATTGGTAATTTGTTTGTTCGCGTTTACGGATACAGAAGTTTACCTTAAATTTGTAAAAGTAGTCTTATAAAAGAGAAGAGAAATAAACGTAACATTTGCAGCTTACCTTGTAAGTATATATATAGACGTATATGTTGTATAAATCTTTTATTTTTATCTTCTATCCGGAATTTTTTGAGTAATATGTTTTTCATTAATTGTTTTCACAAAAAAAAAAAAAAATCCCTATTGGACAGGATTTCATCTGAGTGCCAGCGTAAATTCACAAACAAATGGTGTCAGAGCGCAATTCAACGTCGCCGTGACTTTCGACCGACGTAGAATCACATCATGCAATTGCACTTGCTCCTCAACGGCGTATTGGTGCGCGCACGTGGTGGCCGTTTGCTTGCACAGAATACACATGGTATGCGCACGCATGTTACTTTTTTTTTGTTTTTTAAATATTGACAAGAACAATGTATTGAACTCTAAAATTACACGAGAGAGAATATATATGTAAAATTCTATAAATTCTAGACTTTAAATTTTTTTGAAAAATGGTTTTTATTTTTTACACACGTATAAAAAAGAAATGTAATTAAATAGATTCGCAAAATTTAGATTCTGTTATAAAAGTATTTATCTGCAGCGATTACTTCTGTACATGTACAGCAGTAACACATCGATATGAAAGAACATTTGTTTCATTGTGTTTTTTTTTTGTTTTTTTTTTTCCAGCCAACGCAAGTATGTCTGAGAGCACCGGTCAGTGAATCGCTGTCGCGATTACATCGCGAGCAACTTCAGAAATTCGCTCAATATCTTATCAGCGAATTACCGCAGCAGATTTTGCCAACCGCTCAACGGCTTCTGGATGAGCTTCTCTCGGCTCAACCGAGCGCCATTAACAGCTACTGCGGAGCTCCGGATCCGACCGCCGGCGCTTCCGCTCACGATCAGACCTCTTGGTACTTAGACGAGAAAACACTGCATAATAACATCAAGAAGATCCTCATCAAATTTTGCGTTCCGGCTCCGATAGTTTTCAGGTGAATAATGGAGGAATATTAGCGAGCGCGAGTGTTTACGAGGATGAAATAACTCATTCCGCGATGTCTGTTTTAGCGATGTTAATTATCTGAGTACCACCGCGCCTCCGGCCGCGTCCGAATGGGCATCGTTGCTACGACCGTTGAGAGGCCGCGAGCCGGAGGGTATGTGGAATTTGCTCTCCATTGTGCGCGAGATGTTCAAGAGAAACGATCGCAACGCTATACCGCTGCTGGAGATCATTACCGAGGAGTGCATGGCCTGCGATCAGATTCTCGTTTGGTGGTTTAACACTAAGGTTGCTTTACTCAACGGCACCGGATACGGCAGCAAACACAACATGAACAGCAACGTGCACGCCTCGCAACACGCGTGCTCGTCCTTGTGCGACGAGATTGTCGTTCTCTGGCGACTGGCCGCTCTCAATCCCGGTCTCTCGCCGGCGGAACGCGAAATGTTGCATGCTCAATTTATGGCTTGGCACTTGAAGATTATAGATAAAGTGAGCGTCTCTCTTTTTTGCTTTTTGTTTTTGTTGAATAAAGTTTTTTTTTTTTTTGAAACAAAGTCAATGTTAACAACTTAATTAATTGTATTGCGTTTAGGTCGCCAAGTGTCGTGGCAGCTCTGTGTCGCACAACTCTCACAGTAGCAAAAGTAATAATTCGTACAGAGACTCGCATAGAGAATTTCTAAAACACGATCTCGCAGTCTTTACTGGCTTCAAGTCGGCACTCGAAGCCTGTTATCTCGATTGGGACGAATACGTTTTGCCGGGTATTACGTACACCGCCGAGAACAATCCTATGTATCATTGTCCTTTCACATGTTTTCGGCATACCGGCGACACGAGAACGGAGGTTAATCAAGTCAGTATCTTTCAACTATTTTCTTCTTTTTTGGATAATTGATTAAAAAACACAAAGTTAGTTGAGAAATGCGATATAGAATAGATTTTTTTTTCAATATAAATTAGTGTACGATGTTTTTTTTCCAGGTAAATTCCAGTTCGGCCGTATTGAATTATCAACCGCCCTTGGTTTCTCATCATCACGGTCGACGAACGTCATCGTTGAATGTTGGTCTCATTGAGTTCAGCTATTTGGACAGACGGCGGCTGAATCCACGCGAATTCCCGATGTGTTCAAGAAGCAACGGCGGCGACGGAAATCGCAGCAGCGTTAGTTCCGAGGGTTTTTGTGAGAATGACACCGACATTCCCGATATATCCGAGTCTCAGGTTGTTCTCAGACAAGGTTGTGCTCAATTAAATAATTGCGGCGACACTGACTCGCAGGTCATTATTTTATATATTAAACATTTTTATTCACATTTAGAGAATATAGTTGTTTAAAAACTTACATCATATATAACATATTATATATTATTATTTAGGAGGGGGCTGGTAGCGAATTATCTTCCAACAGTAATGTTAGCCTGAAGAACGCTCAAGGTTCGGACAAGCATCGCTCAAACGCCTCGTCCGAGACTCATAGTGATAGTAGTGATAGTAGTAATAACAAAGCCGCCTGCGGGAACGCGAAGTGTAGTAGGACAAATCTTGCGGAGTGTCGTGATAAATCGCGCGCGACTGTACCGAAAGGAATCAGAGTTAAGAACGAACGAGAATCCGATCAGGAAAAGGAAACTAGGAGACCGTTCAAGGACGAGAGCTCGTCGTCCAGCAGCGACAGTCCTTCCGGCGACGAATATAATATTTATTATTATGATCCGAAGGCCATAACCAACAACGGTGGTTTGAATAATAAATATGTCGCGAGCAATACACATACTTTCGCCACCCCGGATGCCAGTACGGTATTGAAGAATTTGAAGAAGACGGAAGATCGATGGGATATTCTGTTTGCGCGGGCGGAAGGGCTTTACGCTCACGGTCATACGAGAGAAGCCTGCATCATCGGAGTGCAACTAGCCGAAGAACTTCTGGCCAATCCTCCGAATCTTATTGGTCACTCCTCCCCTCGATATCACGAAGGATCATCAATGGCGCTAAAGAACAAGAAGAAAAAGGTAAGTTTTTATAAATAGAATTTTTAGTGCTAGATTTCTTTCCCTCTTTATCCGCTCTCTCTTTCAGCCTGTCTACATTGTGTACATTGCGTGTTTCTTTTTCTAACAAAATATTAAATATAATAATGTTGGTTGTTTTTATAATATCAGAACGTAATTCCGTCGTCTCATCAAGTAACGAGTCTCGCATCAGCAACTTTAGCAAAATGTGGATTCTTGTGCACGGTACTCGCTGAAAATCCCGAACATCACAATTTGGCATTTCGCGTGGGCCTCTTTGGCTTAGAGATGGCTAGACCGCCAGCTAACACGAAACCTTTGGAGGTAAAATTGGACGAAACCACAAAATCTGATGCTGAATTTTTGCATTATTCAATTAAGATTAACGATAAATCTTCAATTTAACTAGGTTAAACTCGCTCATCAAGAAAGCGAATTAGTAGGTCTGTTGAAGAGAATTCCTTTGGGACCGACGGAGTTAGCTATGATAAAACAGCGTGCTGAGCAATTGAGAGACGGCGTTTTGAGATTGAGAGGACACGCTCTCTTGCCTATCATGTTGGCCAGCTTCATATATGATGCACTTGACGTACCTAGTAAGGAATATATTTTATTAGTCCAGTCAAGTAGGTGGGCTTTAACTCGAAAAAGGTAAAAAAAAATTTATATTTGGTATAACAATTAACTAAAATTTTAAGAAAAAAATGAAATATTTTGACAAATTCGGGAAAAAAATTCGCTTTATCTATCTTGTATGTCGGAAACAATTTATCTGAGAGGAAACAACAGTTTTATACAAAAAACTGTAGGGAATTGTATACCCTACAGTTTTTATAATAGCTATTTTTCACGTGACTCGCATCGGAAACGAGATTTCCGCAAAAAAGAGTGATTTTTTGCCATCTTTCCAATATGGCGGCGCGAGCGGAAACGCCTCAAGATCGAAAACTCAGAATATTAATTAGTATGCCAAACTTAAAAACTATATCAAATATAAACTTTTCTTCATGTTTTGCAAGGTCTCTTTTTATGTGTCTCTTGACTGGACTATACGTAGTGTTCTTGTTTTCCTTCCTCTTAAAATTATTATTTAAATAATAAAATATGATTTATAACAAGATAAAAGACACACATCTTAATACATTGTATATAAAGAGAGAGATTACAAATTCGAATTGTTTTCTAGGAGGAAAACTGCCAGCAGAAATTGACCCGAATCTTGGATTTGACGCAGCCGTAGCTGTTTTAGGATTAAAAGCGAATGTAAGCGAAGCAGATCACCCGCTTCTTTGTGAAGGAACTCGTAGACAAAGGTAACGTGTTCACATTATTAAGAGACTAGAAAGTTTCATATAAAATATTCTGTCACACTTTCTGAGTATTTTTTTTGAATTACAATTTTGTTTTCTCTTCAGAGGAGACTTGGCTATCACTCTGCTCGTACATTATAAAGATGATCCCGTAAAATTAGCCAGAATCATGGACAAATTGCTAGACCGAGATGTTCATCAGTTAATCAGATCACCCATTCTGAGTAGCTATTATACCGCAAATCCACCTACTAAGAGCGAGGTAAAAAAAGATACAGTTTTTAATATACGAAAATTGAGGTCTGCGCATGCAATATTTAATAATATTTTAACGAACGTTTTAGTCGATGCGATATGTTCACGATGAGGAATGTTCGTCGCCTCTCGTCGGAACGGACTACGGCGGAAATGGCGATAACATCGTTGGCAGCAGCAGCAGACCTCATAGCAGTACAAGTGCGGAACTGGAGAATATGAATGTATTAACCATACAACCGCCGATTGTTCAGCCAACTGTGCCTATTAGAACTAAAGAATTACGGTGTGTTTACATACAACATATATGTACATTATTGTTTCTTGTATATCAAGTTTTTATCTACTGTATCTTTTGTGTTTTTTTTTTTTTTTTTTATTCAGATATAAACACAAAAGGCTATTTCCGTCTATTCCAAATCAGCCGTCGGAAGCGAGTGCGCATTTCATGTGCGAACTAGCGAAGACAGTTTTATCGAAAGCCGGTGGTACCAGTTCGACTTCGTTATTTACCCAACCATCTACCAGTCAAAATCATCACGGTCCGCACAGAGCGCTTCATATGTGCGCCTTTCAGCTCGGCTTGTATGCTCTCGGTCTTCACAACTGCGTCAGCCCGAACTGGCTTAGTCGCACGTACTCGAGCCACGTGTCTTGGATAACTGGCCAGGCAATGGAGATCGGAGCGCCGGCAATTTGGTTTCTAATTGACAGCTGGGAAGGTCATCTGACGCCACCCGAGGCAGTCAGTATAGCCGATAAATCCTCGAGAGGTAGCGATCCGAATATGGTTCGAGCGGCGGCGGAGCTCGCTTTATCCTGCCTGCCGCATGCCCACGCACTCAATCCCAATGAAATCCAGAGAGCTATATCTCAAGTACGTGTAATAATACACTCGAATGTGTGTTAAGCACAATTCAACTTCGTGTTATTAGAAGATTATAACGTTTACGTATTGTGAATGTTTTATTATTTGTTTAGTGCAAGGAACAAAGCGAAGCTATGTTGGAGAAGGCTTGCATCACAGTAGAAAACGCCGCGAAAGGTGGCGGTGTTTATCCAGAAGTATTGTTCCAAGTAGCAAAGTACTGGTATGAATTATATCTTCGGGTAAGTGCTAAACTTTATTTCAGCGTTAATTAATTACTTTTTTTATCAAATAAATTTTATCTTTTTATACAAATTTCTTCTGTCAATTATAGCAAACACCTGGTGCGGATCAACAAGATGAGATTCCTCATGATTCTTTGCAACTGGATCTCAACGGAGTATTATTGGTCGAACCAGGACCTGTAGAAATCTCGAACACTCAGATGATGTCCGGGCCAACACAGACAGTTGTTGTCACTAGTACGCAACCGCCTCCTCAACCTTATACTCATCCAACAATTACTACTTTGGCACCACTAGGTAAAATAATTGATTAGCAATTTATTACTTTTTTTTACATTATTGAACTTTTTTATTACTATATTATCGCGTAATTCTGTTACAGGAGTCGGCTTACCGTATGCCGTAGGCCCATATAGTTTTCTACATCCTCATCATTCTATTGCGACATACAGTGGTCCGATACCGTCGCATAGAGTCACTTTACCTTCCGCGCCGCACATGCAAATGTATCATCCGTATCCACATCATCCAGGACATCCCCAACATCCATCGCATCATCCGCCTTCTGCCGCCCCGCCTCCTCCACCCGGACCATATTACACATCACAGCCACCTCCACCGACATCAGGAACTCGTCACTTGTACACAATGCAACAACCTCTACCGGTAAACATCACAAAGCCAAATAATATAATATAAATTTCCGATTATATAATTAAATTCACAATAATTATTTTTTAAGTATTTTTTCTTATATATATTTTTTGTACTTGTTTTGTTACGTGCATTCTGTTTTGGTGTGTATAAGAAATATAATATTTATATATTTTCTTAGGTTCAAACGGGAGTAGCAGGTCCGCTGCCTGGACAAAATAACTTACCTGGAGCAACACTGGTTCAAACGCAACCTATTATACCAACTGTTAGACCTCAAGTAAATTTTGTAATAAATTATATACATATGTGTGTGTATATTACACACACAGTGTGTGTGTGTGTAAATATATAAATATACATATATCTATATAAAAAATATGTAACAAAGTAATTATTTAATTATCAATAACAATATATCAATATCTTTGGTTTAGGTTCACAGACAAAGTCAGGGAATTAATCAGCATCAATTACGAACTCTTGTTTCTGCATATCGCGTAGGCTTATTAGCGATGGAAACTTTGGCTCGCAGAGTTCACGACGATCGACCACAGGCCAAATACGCACGGAATCCACCTTATGGTGAAGACGTCAAATTTTTGCTCAGAGTTGCAAAACGGCTCGGCACGCAGTATATGCATCAACTCTGCATTTGTACCGTGAACAGCATCGTTAGTCCTTTTGTCCTTCATCAGGTTATTTTAGAGGCAGCTCAATATCTTGCCAGAAACAATCCTGCGCTCATAATACAACATTTAAGATCCGCGTTACTATCCCCAATGATACACAAATGTCAACAAATGTTAGTATTGCTCTTTATCATATAAAAATAAAAAATTCTACAGCGAAACATGAATATCGACTTCCACTTTTGAGTGAATTTTGTATATCTCTGTTTTAGGTACATTCAGTGCATGCATCAAAAGCTGTATCATTTACAAGCTACCGATTACGAAGAATTTGTTAGTATTGTTTGCGCGGCGAGAGCTGCCTTCCAAATGAGTCCTGACGGAAATAGCCAGTTCAAAGATTGGTTACAATCGATCAAAAAGTAAGCCCGAATATAAAAATACACATTTTACAATTAACGTATTTAAGCGGACAAGAGTACGGAGCTGCGAGAAAAACTAATATTTTTTTTTAGGTCTCAAAACTGTAATAAAGAATTATGGACGCAAATCAATACAGCTTTACAACAAACCAGCAAATGACATATAGCAGAGCCAGGCGTGACGTGGCTCACTTCCCTTCCTTCGCATCCCCAACCGCCCCCGCCTCCACCACCAACAACTCTCGTATTACAGCATCAGCATCCCTGTCACCCTCATCCACAGAGCGTCGTATGCGTTCACGGGCTGGCTGCAGCAGTTAACAAATCTACTTGGGACAAGATGTCCATACCTTGTATTGTCGAGGAACCGATAGCGCGTCAGTTGCCACCACCTCTCCATCAGCGTCGATCGGTAGACCGTCGTCCCGGTCGTCCCGGTCGTTCCGGTAGACCAGCAATGAACGCTCATCCCGGTAGACCAGCGGTGATCGGTCGTCCTGGTAGACCACCGATGATCGGTCGTTCCGGTAGACCAGCGATGATTGCTCGTCCACGTAGGCAAGAATCGATCAGTAATCGTGGTTCTCGATGGATCAATACCAGAAATGAGCGAGATTCATCTCAAATTTTAATTAATGTATCTAAAACTGCGTGAGTAATCTAGTTGATGGCGATCAAGATGTTGAGATGAGGATGTATGAATATAGACCAGGTTAAGTATGAATGATTAAAAAAAAAAAAATCTAATATATAAGATCATATGTTAAGTTTTACATATTATATGTATATTACCGCTCGCACATATAGCAAGATCTATATGAATTTGATGACCTATTGAATAATAATCGCTAATCTATGAAAAAAACATCTGCAAAGTGATGTATGTGTGAAGTATATTTATGATCATGAATCAAAATTTCACGCTCTGAGTCATATCGGACGTTGTAACGAGTCACACAATACACACGCATAGACACACACACATACACACACGCGCGCATGCAAACGCGTGCGCTCCCATATATACAGACACACACACACACACACAAATTTCATTATATTAAATTATCTATGTGAATATGTGTGTGTGAGTATTATTATGAGTTGAATATATCTAGAATTTTTAAATTTTTTATTTAAGAAGAGTAACAATACAGCATATATAAAAAGTTAAGCGCTGTGAGTGTATATGCAAAATATATATTAATATATATTATATATTTTTTAACTAGATAATATATTAATATATGTTTTATTTATAATTTTTTTTTTTTTATAAATGCGTCGTATTATTACGTTATTTGATATTCTCATATTTTATGTATTTGAAGAAGCTTGTTCATGGTGAAAAAAAGCACATTGATCCTTTATCTTGATTTTTGTTTTTTTGTTTTTTTTTTTATCTTCTAAATATGTGTAGACACAAAGATCTAATATTCGAAAAACAGGCTTCATCTGATCTATATTAAAATACTAGTTGCATTATAAGAAGTCAAATTTATATTTATAAATTTACACTTTGTGACTCGCTGCGCGCGCGCGATTATTGTACAGAGGTAACGAACAATGCTACAATATGTGCAAATCACATAAATGATCAAGATCTATTGATCAGCAGAATCTTTGTTCTGTTGAGCTGAGTAACAGCAAGTTTTTGCATCAAATAGGAATATATATGTATATCATACGATAATAGTTAAGAATCAAAATTCTCATATTTAAACTCTTGTCTTATATTGCAACTCTTGTCAAATATATTGCAAGAGAATCAACCAAATACGCGGAACTATTTCTTCAATTAGTTTCACGTCTTTGGCCAGCAATTAGATAGGGAATTTTTATTTTCAATGATAGATAGAATTAATTCTCGTCTTGTTTTATTTTTGTAAACAAATGACACAAATTTAAATATCGATGATATATCTATTTATGTAATGATGTAGTAGAAATGAAAAACCCGTGTATAGGTGTATATTTACTTAACAACGTTGCATCAAAATTCTGATGAAAGTAAAACTTCGATTTTATTTTTTAATATTATTTTACTTTATCTGTTTTTAACGAATTGTCCATGCTCTTTCTTTTGCTCCGTTACATTATACACTTTATTTCGCTTTTTATATTGTATCATAGATTTGTATTATTATACCACACACATCTCCCGCAACATATTCTTATTTGTCATTAATGACAAATTCGTAAACAAAATGATCTCTGTAATTTTTTAAAGTAAACAATTTGATATATATATATACATAAATAAAGAAGAATATATATATATATATTATGTACATACATATATATATACAGCTGACATATCACCCTTAGACCTGAGCCACCTATCCACGTAACATCTCTCTCTCGTGTCCTCCAAGATTTATTAAAAAAATCTGTTGCATTATAATTTTCTTTCTACAAGCATGAAGACAATTGTAACGTTTTGTTTTATTTTAGAGTGAAAAAATTGTGTTGAAAAATTATTTCTCTTTTATTAAAAATGATAAGTTCAGTTTTCCTCCGTATTGGTGGCTCATAAAAAATGCTAGTGTAGCTTAATTAAAATTTGTAATAAAAAAAAGGTGAAAAAAGTTTTAATTTAAAACTAAACTCATCGGTATGTGTGTTTCGGATAATTTATCTATATAAATCTATCGCCTATTATGTGTGTATATGCTATAATAGAAAAGATTAAAAAAAAAAAAAAAAAAAGAAAGAGTTCGTCGCTTATATTGAATCTGGTAGCCTAAGTGTGAATTATAAAAGTTAAATAATTTAAATACCGCGGAAAAGAGATAAACGTTAAGAGAGAGAGGAGAGATTTATTTTCACTATGTGTAATTACACTCTGTAGTACGCGAGCGACATGTCGCGGCGCGAAGTATATTACGCGATAAAGATAAAAAATAATAGTTGTTATTGTTTTTTAGTATGAAACTCTGAACAGTGCCTCGTTAAAAAAAAAAAATATCTCTGTGAAATACTTTCCGCGAGTCTAGATGTTCTACACACGTAAGGTCTCTACCATCTGTAATCCGTGTCTACGATAATGTTTCCCTATTGTCATTCTGTATTCTTCGTTAATATACTACGCTCTTGTACGTCCAAAAATTCCGAAATAATTGTGTATTACTTCATCGTGTGAGATAGATTTAACGAGATATATTTAATGGGAAAAAGCGCAACATATACAACTCAAAGTATTACGTTCGCACTTGATAAGGTTCGAGTGATACTAAAACATCGCGTGTTACACAACGCATTAAAACGCGTTATTTGACGCGATTTATATTCATGTAATTGTTATTCGTAGTGTTGTTCAAAATAGCTCCGCAAAAGCGAGATTAAAGTGACTTGATGTCAATGTAGTTAATAAAGCGAAAAACGATATCACACGAAAGGCTCAACGCGAAAGATGAATGTTTTAAAATGGCACTGCCAATTTACAATGTCTTGATGATTGCGAGTAAAAAAAGCAATATTAAGCGTTTAAGAAAATATGCTACGACGACAACAAAAAATTGACAGATGACAAACGGATTTATCTTTGTAAAGTCAAGGCTATTGTTCAATATATGTTAAAGTGTGATTTTTTTTTTTTACAATTATTAAAACCATAGAAATATGTTTTTGCTCATAATTGTGAAAAAAAAGTTTCTTTATTAGACAGAGAGTTACACAAAATCTAACAATTTTTTCATCTTGTATTAATTCTTCATCAATTGTTTACATATATACATGAATTTATTGACAATGAGATAATCAGATGTATGCGCTGACGCTTTTTTTCTCGCAGGAATTTTCACGAAATAAAAGATTGGAGAACGAGCCTTAATTATCGCGATCTTTCTGTTCGTTGCACAGAGACGATCAACAATATATAATTGTACAAATACTTCGCGTTGTACTCAATAGGAATTCTACGTGAACAAGAAAAAAACGTGTGTTTTGTTCGCATATATATGTATATGTCTCATCTATTGAGAGAGAACACACACATCTAGCAAAACATCTAGAAAATATAATCTTATGAAAAAGAATCTACGAATGAAGTGTCGTCGTATAGTACTTGCTCTAGATACATGTGTGTATAATCAATAATGATATCCGTAATCGTAGACTTTTTTTATTAGCCTACTTAATAATTAGAAGATTCTTAGTAGTGTGTATAGACCGCTGTCTATAATTTCTCTCGCGGAAAAAGGACACTGATAGAGTGAGGGAAATGTCGTCCTTCAACGCGATAAAAAAAAATAATATATATATATATATAATATACATACATATTTGATGTACTTAGAAGTGGATGTGTAGAACGCTAGAAACTATTGTCTATATATTTTACGTGCTGTAAGTTAAGACGACATTGCACCAGTGTAAACTTTCTTCTCTTAATAGAAGATACCTAAGATTTTAGAAAAATAGCGATGATGCTATGTATCTTCCAAAATTTAGGCAGCATCTCTGCAGATAAAAAGGAAGAAAATTATACATATATATATATATATATGTGTATATATATATATATATATTTGTATTCATGTAATTGTTATTCGTAGTGAATATATATTTATATATATTTAACTATCAGTTTATATAATCGCAAAAAAAGTTTTTTTCTTTGTTGCGATTCTAAATGTTACTTGCTTGAGCAGTTTCATCTCAATTTACAACACGTGCTTGTAAAATATAAATCTGTGTAAGCTTGTACATGAAAATTCATGAGAGAACACGGAATATTTATGTACGGAATATTTATGTACGGAATATTACGTACTATTTTAGAGCGTAAAATGTCTGTTTTTTGCTAAAAGAACAGAGTTCCCTAAGAAGAGATGACAATTGACATTATCGTGTGATTATTGTGAATTAATTATTTCAAACAATTGTTTGAAGAAGAGACAGTTATTGAGAGGTTTAGTATTTTCATGCTAAATCGAAAATATATCGAAAGATAAAATTTTTATTATTATTAGTTATTTGAAATTAGAATAGAAGAAATAATAGAAATATGTGAGATTTTGAAGTAAAAGAGCATCATTAAAAGTTCTTCGATGTGTGTGTTAGAAGAAAGAGAGAGAGAGAAAGAAAGAAAGAGAGAGAGAGAGAGAGAGGGAAGGAGAAAGATAATAGAGTTTAATATCAACATTATAGAGATACATGACGTAGTACATCTCTGTATATGTTATTTTGTAATTTTAATTTTCTACTATGTTATCTCTATTATGTTATTTACGTGTTAAGACATGGTGTGTGCATAATACATAAAGAGAGAGTTGTATTTCTAAGAATTTACTAGATCAATATATTATTTGACTTTGATGATAACTCTACAAACAGATCTATAAATATAATTTGATACTGGCACATGTGTAGTGCACATATAAATTTGTATAAATGTGTAATAATTTTTTTCTCATGCAGCAGAATGTTACAATTACTTAGTTGATGATGAAAGATTTATTGTCATCATTTGAGATTGCTCAATTCTCTTCTCGGATCTCGTCAGTTTAGTGCGTGTCGGTATATTTTTATTGCAGTTTCCACAGACACAATATTCTACGAAGAGAAATATAATGTTGAAAAAAAAAAAAAAAAAAGATTTTTTGCGTGATATAAGAATTGCAACGGCGTTGAAGATGTCTTGAAAAAGCGTAAGGACTATAGATGAGCAAAGAATGCATTCCGGATCAAAGTCTTTTCCATTTAAAAACTCTTAGCAGTAGAACGAGTGTGTAACTCTTAGCAGCACTAAAAAGAGACATGTTGCAGATAGATGTAAAAATGACGATTAAAAGCAATGAGCGCAAGTGCACTAAACTACTGTTACATATGTTCAGTAAATTATGCGTGTGTGTGTGTGTGTGCGTGCGTGGTTAGTTACTCTCAAAATCCGATCAAAACTAGCACGCAAAGCGAGGTTCCGTATAAGAAATTTCTACACAATATAGTATGAAAAAACCGCACTAAAGTTTTGTTTTATAGTTTTTGCTTGTAATAAAGCAGAGAGACGGGGAGAGAGGAGGAGGCTAAACTCTTCGAACTCTCACAGCAATTTTCCCAGTTTTCGGATTTTTGTAATTTTGAATTGTGAACGTACATTAAACGTTAACATTAATTTTATCACACATTTATTATCATACGAATGTCTAACACATATCTGTGTTAAAAAAATACTAAAATGTTACAAAATTCTTTTTTGACACAATTTCTGTATTATTTCTTTCTGAGTATAAACACATTGTTTGTTTTTTTTGTTTCAGAATGTTTAAAATTGCGTGAAAGTATATATTTTTAAGAAATTTTAAAATAAAGGTGTTTTTGCGCACAAGAAAAAAAAACTCGCCAACAGAACTCACTTACAACAATGATTATTATTTGCATAAAAAAGAAAGTTAACTCAGAAAAAATTGGCTCTACTATTTCTTATCACTATTAGCTCTATTATTCTATATCTGTAGTATATAAGCAAGATATATTTGTCGTTCGAGGTATACGAGATTTATATCTATATGTAAATGTCTAATTACATACACACTATGTTGCCGCTTGATCGCGATTACGAGGGACACGACATTTCTCTCAAAGCAGTATAGAAAATTACGAAGATTTTAGCCAAATTGCGCGAACAATTGCAATCGCGCCAAGTATATTTTTCGAAGATGACAAGTTTTCTCAGAGATTTAAACAAAAATTTCTTCCCTCTTCCAATTTGGAAAGTCGAGTCCTAGTGGTACGATCCTGCGACATTTGTAGTAGTTGATCGATTTATATTTATCGAGATTTTAAACATCAGCGCAATTTTGTGAAAAAATCGAGCACAAAATCCATCCGGAATTGTACACACAAAGCGGCCATTGTGTGAGTTTATTATTGATGTGCAAAGTTAATTACGGTTACATTGTCGTAGAGTTAAAAAGAAAAGGAGTTGTTTTTCGCGCGCTCTCCACATTGCTAAACTGTTCTGCATAACGGCATAATAATAAGATTATCATGTCGTTAATTGAATATCCATCAATAATTCAATATTGCATTCTTTTTATCTCGAGAACTTTCTCAGTTTTTAATTTAAGATCTGTATTTAAGATAAAGTTGATTGAAAAATTTTTTAATAATGATTAATTTTATGTACATGTATACACCGAATCTTCTAATGGCGTTACAAATGACGTTATGGAACTTCGAAACTTTTACGTGCCATGTGAGAGATAGGCCTAACACTCTTGAAAACTAGTTGCAAAAAAAAAAAAAAAAAAAAAAGGAGAGAATAATTTTTTATATACAATACTTCAGGTTGTTTTATATTTTTAATTGTAGTATTGATTTGTGTGATTGCATCGAACAAAAATATGTGTGTCTTAAAACTTACGCTACACAATTATCGTTTCTCACGCGCGGGTAAGCTAATTAAAAAACTAATTAACTTATCGTGCTCTCGATCAACGACACTGTCATTTGAAATATATATATATACATCATGATCATCGTATATATAATAAATATCAAGTTTACTCTTCAGGTCATTGAGTAGAATGTAGGATTTTTTCAACTTCTAGGTGTTAAAAATACACGAGAAATATTTTATAAGTATGCATATGTATATCTACAAATATAAGTATATATTATATCACGTATAAGGGCATTACGCGTGTGTAATATATACTATAAATATATATATATGTATGAAAATATATATACGTATATATATATATATATATATTCAAATATGTACAATTTCTCACATCGTCATGGGTGTATTGTTATAGATTAACTACGTAAAGGTGGCCTCGTTGTGCTTTAATTGGGAGAAAAAAAGGCCACTCTTGCTTACTCTTTTATGAAACACGCGCCACGTCCGCGTGCATAAAAGTATATATAAATATACATACATACATATGTGTATATATATATATATGCGTGTGTGTGTGTGTATGTGTGTGTGTGTGTGTCTATATATGTATATATACACACACATATAAAAATACATAAAATCTGTCATTTTTCTGTTAAGATACTTATATTATTATGGCTATTATGGCATAATAATCGTGAATGTTGTGGAGTGGATCTATTTATGAATCCGTCGATCGTTAATGTAATCAAACGTGTTCTCCTGCGTGAGTTTTAATAGAACACTTTAAATTCATTCTCTCTTGTGAATGCATTCCTTTCTTCTCCTATTTTTGTTTTTTTTTTATTAACAACAGAATAAATATTTTTTGTGTAAACTTAAGTATGAAATTATATGGAAAATATAAGAAAAAAAAAAAGGAAAAACCGTCACCAGTCGCAAATATGATGTAACGTATATTATTTATTAATACCAAAAAATATGTTTTGACTTGTAAATTGAGTCTTTTTCAATATTATCTTGGTGCACAATAATAATTAACTGTTCAACGATTAAATGTTGAATTTCAAAAAAGTTATCGATCAGGGATGTGCGCGCAGAAAATATAAAAAAATATTAAGAAAAAATTAAAACTTAATCAAATATGTTATTATTCGTCTACCATATCCATATTTAATGATGGAAACAAGAGAAAACAAAAGGTAAGTAGTAAACCACGATGAATATGTTAGACGTGTTAAAAAATATATAAATAAATATATATATATATGTGTATTATATTATATACAAAATCAATATAGATATATGTATGTACAATTAGATATATACATATATATGTACAAAAATATACAATGATGCGCTACATATATAATATCTGTATTGGAATATTATACGTTATGTATTTATGATCGAATTTTTTGCATCTTTGTGACACAAAGTATCACGTCGCAATATATAGTATGAGTCTGATAAAAAAGTTTTTTTGAAAAATGTTTTTCAAACCCTCCTACAGATAAGAAAATACATATTTTTTCACACTATTAATCAAAAAAATTTTTTTCAATAGAATGGAATAGTTTTAAGTTACTCTCTGTCGATAGTACTCAATGAGCTTAATAACTTTTATATTAGAGTACTTTTTGAGAAGTCAACCGTTGTCGAGATGTAAAAAAAAGTAATAAAAATAAAAAATATGAAACAAATCTTTTTACTATTACAATAAGTACTCAAAATGTTTACTATGTTATTCCAGACATGTTTGCAGTCTTCGTGAAAAGATTGCTTGGATTTTTTCTAAGTCTTGAATGCAAAGTCTTATTTTGCAAACAATATTTTTTATTTTTTCTATCATGTTTTCTCAAATGGTAAGACATTCTTCTATAATATGTTTTCCTTCATGTTCTATATTTTTGATAATGAATGTCTTCTCTCATCTCAAACTATTTTTGAGAAAAATATGTTGAAACGTTTTATCAGACTCACCTTGTATATACAAAACAATATTAAATACATAATTAGATTTATTATGAATACTAATATAATAATATAATATTATGAATAATAATAATAATAATAATAATTACGGGATTTTGTCAAAGACCAACAAGAAATATAATTAAATTAATGTATTTTGCAAAAACTATGTATGTCGTTTATGTAAAAACCTCGAAGTGGGAGAGACCGAGTTCGTAGCAGTCGTGGCCGAGTGGTTAAGGCGTCTGACTAGAAATCAGATTCCCTCTGGGAGCGTAGGTTCGAGTCCTACCGACTGCGAAGGGGCATTTATTTTTTTTTTATGTTTTTGGCTGTATATGTTAATTATTTAAACGCATATAAATTAATTTTTTTAATATTTTTTATTAAGAATAATGTACTATATGCATTATTATACGAAGAACTATATCGATTAGCTGTGAAATTCATATAAATATCTAGTAATATACTTTTTTTGTAGAATACAATTTACAGTACACGTGTTACTAGTTTATTTTGTAATCGATTTTTCGCTGTGTGTAAAAAAAATTTTGATTTATCATTACGTCGTAAATGTGCCGCGTTTGCTATGTTATCGCGAAATATCTGCGTTTTTTTTCACGTTAAGATAACTGATATGCGAATCGATTTATATATAAATGGTCGATTAATCAATCGCTAACAAGCGAAAAATAAGAATATAGAATGATATCGTGTGTAAATATTTATGTGTCTATATTATTATAGATAAAATCAGCAATTAGAAGTTTATTGTCATTAGGGTCATATTTTATGTGAAGATAGTGCGCAACTACGCACTATGTTGTCCGTAAACTTCGAATGTTCTTCGACTTTTAATGTATTTCTTAAATACATGTGTATCTGTAAACATCAACAGCGCACCTTGTTTTTATATCAAGATATTTAAACAAATTTTCAAGATATCAAAATATTTTTAAGATCATTTAATCTTAAAACGGAAGAAAAATTAAAAATTCTCTTGATCAAACAATGAAGATTGCGAGTACTGTTTTGTATTTGTTTGCTGCAATCAGTATTGTCCGCTCAAACTTTTACCAAGAAATCCGTGTTGATCAATCAATCCAAAGGATTTTGCAATCGGTCATATTTCAGGATGTGATCATCAGCATTCAAAAATATGACATTTACGACAGATCAATACTCGATGTCGTTGCCCAAATTATGTCTGCTACGTGACCGATACAAATGTTCAACTTGGAAACCACATACAAAACGCGAAACATGGCTTCTTCCCGTACTTTGCTGATTTACATTTACACGTCGAATACCGATATCACTAATGCGGAATTGAACGTTCTGATGGAAGATGTTAAATTGATATCTTATCCAAAGCACATGCCGAAACTCTTGCTTATCATCAGTTCGGATGAAAGAACATTGATGATGCGACGTCAGCTCAAGTACCTGTGGGACAAGAAATTCTTCAACGTGGTTATCCTAGAAGTTTCCTATCGTTCGAAGTATTCGGAACCGGCTTTTGTTGCTCTGCACAGCTTCAATGGATTTCACGACGACTACTCGAGATTGACCGAGCGCGCGGACACCATCGATTGGTATCCGAGCAAGTGGCGAGGCATGCACGGTAACGAGTTCAAAATAACGTTCGAAAATACGCAAACTTACGGCTCTTTGAACTCAAAAGGCGATGCGAAAGGTTTGGCCAAGATGTTCGCGGACACTTTATCGATCGCTATGAACGCCACGGTGGTGCACACACCTTTCCGACGAGAAAACGACCTGACGTACAACGCGTTGGCGCTTGTGTACACTGATCTGTACAGCACCGGCTACGAGCACACTATCGCTATCGACAACGATCGAATCTGTCTGCTTACACCGATACTGTCGGTTAACGGATTGTATTTTGACTTCTGGCAGATCTTCATCATGGTTGCGATCGGTCTTCTTCTGGCGGCTATCGTGTGGTGTGCCTCCGTGATTCTGAAGGTCAGCAAACAAGTTCGCGATCCTCTCAATACCATCAGCTTGTTCTTCAACATCTCGCCTCTGAGCAAACCCCGCACCCTGCTGGAGAAGGTCCTGTTTATTGGGGTGATGATAACGGCGGCGGAGTACACGACTTTATTTCAGGGCGAGCTGTTCGAGTTTGCGATCGAATACACGCGCACCAGACGCGTATCCACGTTCGAGGATCTGTGCGACACGGAACTACGGGTGTTGGTCTCGCCATTGGTATACAGACAGTTGAAAGAAGCGTCCGAGGAACTACCGCCCGGTCTCGTAAAAAAATTCAAACCTGTTTATTCGTTCGTGGACAATCAGGGCAAGCTGGACACATCGATGGCGTTGTTATTGTCCGAGATAGACGGCAAGTTGTTGGAAATCACACACACGAATCATCAGGGTAAACGATTATTCACACTCTCCGATCTGTGCATCTTGTCGCATTATCGCGTGCATTCTCTTCCCGTGAAATCGCCCTTCAAAGACGACGTTGATCGAGTGTTGCTATCGTTGACGGAATATGGTTTTGTCAAGAAGCATATCGATGAGTTTTGGAGCGACAAAAGAACAGCATCGAACACGAACGAAACGAAGGAATTGATTCCCAATGACATGTCCGCTTATGTTGCTATTGGTCTGATTCTCATAGGTCACGGGATATCCCTTGCTGTATTCGCAGGAGAATTGTTAATCGATCAAATTGCGAAACACAAGTTTCTAATGAGTGCCAAGCGTTTATGTTGTTTCAAGTTCATAAAAATTCCAAAACAGTGAAACTTTAGCGCTAAAAATATTCTGACAAATATACTGAAAGACTGCCGTGTGTTTAAAGACTGTCTGTCTGTTCATCCAAGTACGTCAATTAAAGATGACTTTGAAACAAGGTGTCAAAACATCTTGAAATGATTTAATTTATTTAAATACTCGTTGCAATAATATCTTGCATTTGGTTTGCCAAATTTGTACACTTATTTTTTGATTATTTTTTGATTAACGTTATGAATTTGAGGTCATACTTCTCGATTTTATCTTAAGAGAGAATTAATTTTATCTTTTTTTTTATATTGATTTTATTACACAAGTAGAGAATATTGGATTAATACTAGAGTGCACAAATACATGTGCCTAAATAAATAAAAAACTTTTAACTAAATTCGATTATGTAATACATCTGTAAGACTCGAGTTATTGGAAGATCATAAATTGTGAAAACGCGCTGACCAAATGAGATATACAAGAGTCTCTCGTTTGAAGAATATTATCTTATGAAAGATGTGTATGTATATATGTATATATATATATATGTAGTGTGACGCAAGTATTTAACAAATAAGAGCACGACACATCGGCGCTGCGCCTCTCAACCAATCAAATACTTCAAAACAATTTGCAATTTGCGCTCCGCTTAAGATTTGACATCAATGCAACGACGATATCAAGACGACAAAAATAATCCCCGGCAACTGGCACGGCGCCTACTTGCGATATCTCGCAACAAATATTTGGCATTTTTTGCAAAATGTCTCACTGCGAATGATCTTAATTATTACATAAGCGCTAGTTGTTGCAGAAAGCACTAATTGTCGAAGTGTGATTGCACGAAATGAAAATATATCTTTATAACAAAAATAAATATATCCTTATAATAATAATGATAAAATAAAACTTCTTAAAAGTGAACAGATGTGAAATAATTATAACGGATTAAAATAAGCCGATCTGGAAATCATAGGTAAAAAAAAAACGCTTTCTTTTAGAATCTTACAAACACATGACTTGAAAAATTGTTGTTATCGTTCGAGAACTGTTAAGAAAGACGATATGAGCGGAATAAAAATAGACGACTTGTGGATGTTTTTTTTTTAAATTGTTAATACAACAATTTTTAGCTCTGCGTTGACGATGGAAGATTTGTGATCGCGCGAATACAATACTTCTGTTACGCGGTACGACAGTTGCGTATCACGAGATTAGTACTATCATCTAAACTGCCCGATAACACGTATCACGTGTCACGCTTATCGTTATCATCGTCAGAACGTGCTTTCTGCACGTGGACATTTGCTTTCGTAACTACGATGTTTGTCGGCGGCTTTAGCAATAACGCTCATACGCTACAACATACACGAAGAATATCTTCTCAAATTGTATGATATAATCAGAAATTACATATGTGCTCTAACAAAGAGGAACGCGAACATTATTTTCTAAATCACGAAAATCTCCTAGATTTTAATTAGCAACTAACTAAATGTACCTCGCACAGAAATCAATATATTTCTTTTTAATTACACGTTTGTTTGCAATTGTTATTATCTGATCAAGTGTTTTTTTTTAATTCTATCTCTAAGCTAAGTAAATACAAGTTGACGATACATTCTGCTAAACCTTGTTTTTACGATGCCAATGTCAAACGCACACAAGGCCGCTCTACTTTATTTCACCTAAAAATAGCGATACACACATGTTGTTGGCACCCGCGCATCATGAACACTTACTATTTTATATTTGTACACTTTTTTAGTTAGTTGTTGTTTCTATTTTTGAAACAAATAATGCCGGCATATGTAATGGCGCAATTCTGTCTCATGCAAAGAAAATCTATCGAAATGTGAACAATCAACGTATAGATAAAAATATATGAAAGGTGGGGTGTGTTGATTGTAGAGGGAAAGCCGTTGGTCCGATACGCGTGCGCGTTCACGTATTTTTCTACCCCCGCCGGATATACTCTTCTCTATATATGACGTCACCAGTATAGGTCACTTCACTTTGCTTTGAGCTTGCAGTAATTCACCGTAAACGCAGTCGTGACGTCGACCGACAAGTTCAGGTACGATTAACATAAAGGTTGGTTTTACAATACTAATTACTACTCAAAATTTCTAAAAAAAATAACTAACATTATATAACTTTGTATAAAGGTCACGTCTTTTACTGAATAAAAAAAAATAACAATATTACGATTGAAATCTAACAATAAATCTTACGTATTATTATATATGTTTAGCAATATATGATATACGAGTATATTTTAGTTATCTCTCTTTCAAAAGAGTTAACGTTTTTTTTTTTTTTTTTCAAAATCTTGAACTATTAATATAAAGAACAATTGCAATAATTGTTTGTCACGCTAAAATAACTTCAGTCAGAATGTAGTTGATTACGCAATATATATAACCCGCTACTCAAGCATATTGAAGAACACTACTTGCATGTGATAATCACGCTGATATAACAAACGTATTATCCTACTGGAAAATTACTGTGTTCAGGCACTTATCACAATATCAAAGATTTATTCAAAGCTATTCATTGCTGCATTATTCAACTGCAAACTTGGAAAAGTTTTAATAGAAGTAAAATTTTAGTAATTTTTTAAATTTAATTCTAAACAATTGGAATAAGAACTGTTGGCCATCTGATCAATTTTAAACGCTTATAACTCAAAAAAAAACCTCTTACACTCTCGACATTTTATCAAGAGATTTTTGTCTCAAAGTAACCTGAGAAACGCGTTATTTAAATTATAGTTTGATATGTACAAATATACAAAGATACTTTATCTTGAGACAACAATCTTTATCTATATGTACACACACAGTGTATACATAGATATATACAGTAAGTCGGATAAAGTATTACAAATTTATATTTCGAAACCAAAGCATTTTTTAGAGAAAAATGTTTTATACACAAATTTTGTAACTTTTAAAAAAGAACATAAAATAATGTTATTGGTTTGACCTCGGATAGTCGCTTGAAGATCAAATAAGGATTATCTTTAGTTTCTTAAGTGGAAACATTTCTCATTCTTTAGTGCATATTCTTGTAGCTCATTTCGAAAGTTCTTCAAAACTATACTATAAAGTAGTTTTTAGTAATTACTTTTTGAGTTATAAGGCTAAAAAAAAAAGCCGGTATTAGCACTCAGATGTATCACGCGGAGATTGCCCGTCGGATTTACGGAAAAATCTTTTTAAAAGAAAATTTAACGACAACGATAACGTACGAAACGGGGTATACGTTGCTGCCGGCCGGCTCGAAAGTGAGTAAATATATAGCGCGCCTTAACAATTGTATCACAAAAATATTCATCGCTCTGTGCATTATTGTTATCGTTAAATTTTATGTAACATTGTTAATGATTTGTAATACGTATTTTTAAAATAAATTATTCTAATAATTTACTTTAATTTCTAAAGAACTCGAGGATTATCTCTTTTTAAATATATTATTTCAAATAAATGTTTTTGAAAAGGTGTATAATATGTTAATGAGGGAAAATATAGACTATAAAGAATAACTACAGAGAGCGGCTGAAATTATATTCGCGTCTGAGAATATTTCAAAGACTTTTAAAACTCAGTTTAGCAGGAGTTTCTATTTAAGAAATTAAAGATGATCTTTATGTAATCTTTAAATGATTATCCAAGGTCAAACCATCAATCAGAGACCTTATGTTCCTCTCGAAGTCACAAAATTTTTAATATAACATCTTTGTCTAAAACATTTTTCTGCTTTTTCTGTGTTTCCGATATAAATTTGTAACACTTTATATATAACTCACCATGTATATGTACATATATGTAGTATAAATATGTATGAATATAAAAATTAAAGAAATAATATAAATAATTAAAAAGTAATAATTTGATAAATAAATTATATTTGATGTATTGACAGTGTTGAAAGTTCCAACTGTACACGTATTATTATGGCGGAGTCTTTAGAGCAATTGCCAAAATCCGATACTATACGACTTCGCGATCGTTATATCGGGTAAGTAACATTTAAACTCTAGAGCTAAAAATATATAGTAATGAGCATATAACTTTGAGTAAAAAAAAAAAAAAAACAATAAAGAGAATTTGTCATTTATTTTGATTTTAGGCAATCATGCACGTTGTTTTACAAGTCAAATCCGCTAAAAATCGTCAAAGCCGAAAAACAATACATGTATGATGAGAAAGGCAATCGATATCTAGACTGCATAAATAACGTTGCACACGGTATGATTTCACAATTTCTTTACGTCACATCTTATATCAGATAATATTATAATAAATTTTAATGAATAATTAATTTTAATGAATTTCAATATTTGCAGTTGGTCACTGTCATCCTGACGTTGTGCGAGCCGGACAAGAACAAATGGCCTTGTTGTCTACGAACAATCGGTTTCTTCACGACAATTTGGTGTTGTGCGCGAGTCGGCTGGCGTCGTTTCTCCCGGAACCGTTGTCCGTTTGCTTTTTGGTGAATTCTGGAAGCGAGGCCAACGATCTTGCTATTCGTCTTGCTCGAACGCACACCAACAACAACGACGTCATTACGCTGGATCAGTAAGTCCTTTTGTTTAAACCGTCGGAACTGCTCTGCATACAATCATTTTTTCAATAACATTTAACGCTGAGTTTCATGCGCTACCGCCACATCTGAAGTGAAAAAATAAATACTGAAAAAAAAAAAAATTTCCAATGTTCGTTCCGCACTCTCGGACTTCGTCTTCTTCTTCTCTTAATGCAAGCAACTAAGCAGCTATGGCCTCAAATATGTTGGATATTTCAGGTTACGAACAAACTTGATGATGTGAGAAATTACACCGTCCAAACTAATGGAATCGATCTATCTTTTGATTGCTTGCAGCAACTTTCCGCTCTAAATGCCCAGAGGGACGCGAGCGTCGAGAAGACAAGGCGTTCCGAGAAAATCGTGTGCATGAGTCGGCAAAGTGGGACAAATCGGATATGCGGACATCCGATTCTCACCACGGCGGAAATAGCAATTCGCCGCCATAAAGATCTTGATCGCTGTTTTAGGTGGAGTAAGTCTTAAGACGACGTATGATATACACACAAAACTAGATTTTATTTTCTTTCCCTCCCTAACGACAGAAATGATGCCGCCTGAATAACGGACTGGACTTATCCAGAGAGACAGAGAAGAAAGAAAGCGAAAAAGAGAACTAGACAGAGTGATAAACGCTAGACAATAGTTCGATAGAAATGTCATGAATTAGACAAAGCGTTGTGCGTGTTATCAATTGTGTGCTAAATTAAACTTTTATTAAAGTGTGCTTAATATTCTTATTAAGCGCATTTTGTACCGATTCCGCGAATTACGATTAATTAACATAAACAAGAAAGTGACAATGATATAAAAAATGCATATTAATAATATTAACTATATTGTGATTACACAATTAATAAAATATTAATATTATTAATTGTACAATTAATTATACGTAATTGCGTACGCTTTGTTTTTTTTTTTATCATTGATAGACTCAGGGCATCGATTAACGCACGAATTAACAAATTACTATTGTCACGTCTACAAATAGCCCCCCTGGCAACTCTTTGGACACGCGCGAGTATCGTAACCACGATGGATGTCATTGATCGTCTTCGATGCGAACAATGAGGAAGAACTAAAAATTACAATTTCAGGAACTGTTGCGTTTCTTTTAATAAATGAACTGATAACAAACAATGTTTCTTAGAGAGAGAGAGAGAGAGAGAGCTACTTTGTAGTCAGGCAGGGCTTTTAGACGGGAGTCTCTTTTAAGTTTTGAACAACGCGAACCCGCGAAAGAAGGTTTTAAACGTTCGTCTTTCTGATTTTAGCGCTTATCACGGACATCTGACCACAATGATCGATATCTCGCCGTTTAAATTCAACAAGCCTAATGGTACCGGCAAGAGAGACTGGGTGCACGTGGTAAAGTGTCCTCACTATATTTCGTAAACTGTATCGCGTGTACGACATAAAATTGTAATGTGTGGTTTTTGTTTATTTATCGAAATTACTTGAATCAATACAAATGATAAATATGAATGAATATTAACACTTATACAATTATACAAATATAACATTGTAATGCTCGAGTTGATGATAAAATCTATTCAAAAAAATCTATTCAAATAGACATCGTATATTTAAAAGCAATTTTTTAAACTATTTTTTTCTGATTTAAAAAGATAATAAATTATATACATACAGTATGTCTCTGAAAAATTTTGATCAAGTCAACGAGAACGTGGGAAGCAATGGTCCGGACTCTACAAGCATGATTCTCAGTTGTGAATAAAAATGTCTTACTTCATGCAAATCTCTTAAGAAAGCAAAAGACGGAGCAGACAAGTAGCAAGTAGCGTGTGACACAGCTTCTTGCGATCAGCTGATTTTCACAACTAAAAATCAAATCTGGATTATCGCTTCCCACGCGCTCATTGTGAATCACATGTATTAATTAATCACTCAATAACTATTAAAAAATTTTTGCAAAATGGTACATGACTTTTTTTGGTTCAGATTAACCCTATTTATCTGCACACTTGCAGGCTGTGTCAACATTTTTCAGACACCCTGTATATATGTTATACAATAAATTCTATAACTAATTTTAATGATCTGCTTTCTTTAGGCTCCTTGTCCGGATGTGTATCGCGGAAAATATCGCTCGTCCGATTACGTAGGCGAAGATCTCGGTGTCAAATACGCCGAGGATGTAAAGCAGATTTGCAAGGATATCAAAGCCGAGGGACGCGGTGTTTGCGCCTACATAGCGGAAAGTCTCATATCGGTCGGCGGACAGATTCTACCGCCTCAGAATTATTTTCGGAACGTATACAAGTAAGCAATTATTTCTTCATTATTTATTTTTGAATAGAATTAAATTCTATATACGCAAACAAGATTTGAAAAAGATATGAAAACAAGTTGTTGTTGATATTTAGACACGTACGCGAAGCTGGAGGAGTTTGTATCGCGGATGAAGTGCAGGTTGGTTTCGGACGAGTCGGGACTCACATGTGGGCGTTTCAGTTATACGGCGAGGACGTTATTCCAGACATAGTCACAATAGGCAAACCTATGGGCAACGGTCATCCCGTCGCGGCCGTTGTCACAACACCAGAAATCGCGCGCAGTTTTTGCAACACCGGTATCGAATATTTCAACACGGTTAGTTTGCGAGAAAATTGTTGTTATACATATGGTTCGACATTAAAATTTAATAAAAAAATACTCGTCCCGCGTAATAACATTCTGTTCATTCATTCCAGTACGGTGGCAATCCCGTATCCTGCGCAGTGGCGAACGCGGTGATGGAAGTGATCGAACGTGAAAATCTTCCGGAGAACGCGTTGAAGGTCGGTAGCCATCTGATCGCGGAGCTGAAGAAGTTAGCGAAGCGACGGAAGATCATCGGTGATGTGCGCGGTGTTGGATTATTCGTGGGTATCGAGTTAGTACGCGACAGGATCAAAAAGATACCGGCGACCATGGAGGCTCAGCATATAGTATCTAGAATGAAAGAGAAGAAGATTCTCGTTAGCAGTGACGGGCCTGATAACAACGTTCTGAAACTGAAACCGCCAATGGTTTTCAGTATCGAGAATGCTAACCATTTTGTGTCTGTACTTGACGAAGTTCTCGAAGAAGTCGACATTGACTTTGACGAGGTAATTTACGTATTATACGTAGCGCGCGCGATAATTGAATATAAAAACCACAAAAAAAAACTTGATAAGTCACATTTTCGTACTTTTAGAAGAGAGCGATTTTAAAGTTTTAAACGCGTTCGTGTATTTCTCTGTACACGTTTGATGCTTATATCTCCGAATTTATCAAGAATTTTCAACTCTCGCGCTTTGGACAATTAAAATATTCTATTTTAACTACAAAATAACATCAAAAAAATAGAAAATCGAGAAAAACGGACTTATCAAGTTCTTCTTCTGTGATTTTCACATATCTAAGCGATTACATTAAATATTCTTACCAAGTAAATTTATATACAAAAAATAGAAACAATTTTACGATGTGCAGTTTTAAATAGTTTGTTCAGTGCACGTGTAATTTAAAAAAAAGCTTAATTCATAATTTATTAATACTTGTTACAGGAACCGGAAA
Organism: Pseudomyrmex gracilis; assembly: GCF_002006095.1. Taxonomy (NCBI): domain Eukaryota; kingdom Metazoa; phylum Arthropoda; class Insecta; order Hymenoptera; family Formicidae; genus Pseudomyrmex; species Pseudomyrmex gracilis. Next base: position 73,981 of record NW_018020882.1, on the reverse strand, counting down.
CTGCTACAACCATTATTAAAGCAACAATCTCGTCTATAGAGGTCGATAAAAGCATCACATCAGTGAAGAACGAAAATTCTTTATTTGTTCGCGCTACTTAATGACATATCTTAGAAATATAAAAATTTCATGTATATTTGGATCTAGCAAGATTTTTATATGTGAAAAGTATTATTACTTTTAAGACATCTGCGTTTTTGCTTTTTGTCATGCATTTTTTGTGTGAGTATATTACTGACTTATTAAAAACAAAGATAAATGAAAATTAGAAAATTAGTTTTATACTCAGATAAAAATCATATAAAATTATATATGATATATAATTTATATCATAATTATGATTTTACACTCCGTGAGAAATTATAAACCGGTTTATTGAACTAATTTTACTAATTAATTTATAAGTTTTTACAACAAAACGTGTTTATGTCAATTTAAATATATATAATAACAACCTTTGTGGTTAGCTCGCAACTGTTTGTTACCTTTGTATGAATCTGTAGTAATTTTCATTTTTTTTTTTCAGCAAAAATATATTACAATTATAAATTGTAAAACATATGTTTATAAAAAAAAACTTTTTGACTACACTCCCAGTTTCCTTTAACAAAACAAAATTTAGATTAATTAGTCGTCAGTATAATATACTTGTAGCAGAGTGTATGTAAAAAAGTTCGGGACTAGGGACTATCTGAAAAAATTGAATTTTTAGAAAAAATGTTTTACATAAAAATTATAGAACTTGAAGTAGTGTATTACATAGCAGTGTTAGTATTCCAGTACTGTTAAGGACATAACAACTACATAACTACTACTTTGAAATTTTTTAATGCAAATCCTATTTTTGATTGCATATTCTTATAGCTGGCTTTGATAGCTTTTCAAAACAGTAAAGATAATTTTTCATAAAATATTTTCCGAATTATTAAATCTGACAGTTACGATACTTGCGGAGTAGCACGCATGCGAATCAGTACGATAGAATAGAGGAACTAATTGAACAATTCTTTCTTGAAAAGCGGCGGCGGCTGAGCTGATATATTTTATATGAAACAATTTTTTTCGAAAACTTAATTTCTCTGAAATATTTCGACATGTCTATCTTTTTTATATACCCTGTATACAGAGTATCTGAAAAATTTTGACCGAGCCTAAGCGTGAAGATAGAATGGGTCACTCTGAACAGTCATTTGCGATTTTGCAAAATTCACAATACTTATTGAGTAATTAATTAACAAATGTAAACGCGTGGATGACGAGGATTCAGACACTAATCTAAGACGACTCTTAGCAAAGAAATGGAGAGACATTTAAAAAAAATTTGTTGAGATTGATCGTTTAATTTTTAATATTATATTATAATTATGTACTAAACAGAAAGCAATTTATAATTATGTCTTTAATTTGGGACAAATTGTGGGACGCATTGTAAAGTGAGACAAAGAGTTAGGGATTTTTTCTTCTAATTTGCGACGGTTGGTCACTTTACTGTAATTATATATAACTTTCAGTTGTAAAGAAAAATGACCTTACTTCATGCAAACCTAACAGCAAAAGGCGAAGCAAACAAATGATCTGCGCAAGACATGATACAGTATCATTTTTTGCGATCAGCTGATTTTCACTTAAATTAATATTTCAACTAAAATAATATATGATTTTTTGAGTCAGATTGATCAAATTTCTCTTGAACCCTAACAGACATCTTGTATATAAAATTCCATATTCATTAATTTTACTATTTTTGTGCATCTTTTCTTCTGCAAAATTTGTTTCCTATATTTTTCTTATAATTTTTTTTGCATAGAACATTTATTCAAAATTTCTATGTAAAAATATACTGTTATTTAAAATCAAATTAACATCAACAGATACCGTAAGAACAACAGTTAAAAAGGCAGAAAACATTGTTGTCTTATTTTATACAACATATAAAATCTCATCTAATATTTCAGTGAAATCGCATCAAAATTCAAAAGCGATATAAATTTTCTTGCAAGTTTTTAAGATCAATCATTATCGCAATCTGAAACAAGAAAACACGTCTTTGATAACTTTAAAAGTATTGCAACGGAAGTGTGTTTATTCACTTAAAGATTTTACAATTTACGTAGTTATCAGTAGAAAGTGTAGAAAACATCTCTTTTGACTGATATTGATATCTCGCAACCAGAGCCAAAGTTCGATATTTTTAACTTTTATTTTCCGTTTGAAATAAATCAACTTCTGTTACATCCGCAAATATCTTCCGCTATTTATCTTTTATATATATATGTATACACACACACGCGCGCGCGCACACACATACACCGTCATTCATCTCACATTTTCATTCATCGGTAACATGCTTTAAAAAAATACATATATATACAAGGTGTCCTATATATACAGGATATTTTAAATTAGTTAGTCAAATATCTCAAAAAGCTCGGCAGACAAAGCTGTTTCACAATCAGACAATTTTTTTATAGGGTTTTGAAAGAGAAAAGAGATGACGATTTTGAATTTTGTCTCTACGGTCATATAAAAGTCATTTTTGACTTTTGTGTGCATGTGTTTGCGTGTGCTTGGACCTGCACGCATATGATTATGTGTGTAAATTCTCGTTCTTATCATTATCCAGGATTAATGACAAGAATGTGACCGGGATTTGCAAGCTTTAGAACTTGATTAGTGTGAGACTCTTCGTCTCTCATGTGATAATGCTAAGAACGGAAACTTACACCCTGTATACATATATATATATATATTTCAAAACAATCTGATGATATTGCATTGCCTGCAATCGTTATACAAACGGAAGACATGCATGTGAATAGTAGATATGTAGCAGAGATTCAATATTTTCTGCAACATTTATCAATGATCTGTATCACGAATTCTTTCGATTTCGTCTTTTTTCAGTAATGAATGAATGAATGAATATTAATGACTAAAACTCAAATAAATATTACATTTGATTGCATTAAGTTTGTGAAATATATTAACATAACTATAAAATCGTTATTTTTCTATCGATAACGTTTTAGGAGTCGCAATGTACAGATTGATTTGTTTTAATTTCCTCAAGCAAATATCTTGTAAACAATACATGTTAGAAAAAATAATACATATATGACACAAGTGACAGAATATACGAAGAGAGAAAAAATATTATATGCATTTAGAATTATCTAAGATTAACGACGCGGGCGCAACAGAAATTCAATTTCTTGGGGTGTATGATTAACGCGAGTCTCTCCCGGACTTCGACATGTCTGAATTTTTATTTAAACAAAGACTATAACTATATATATTGACGCTGACGCAATATATTGAAATACATTGAGATTATTTTATATGTAATAATAAATTAAAAAGTTTATGCGCGCAAGAGTCACTCAAGAGTTACTCAAACATCTCAAAAATGAGAAACAAGGATATTTGCGTTAGATTCTTTTGCAAAAAGAATCCAACAGAAAACAGAGCTTATTAGTATATAAATATATTATTTTTGTAAATCTAAAATTTATTATATAAACATTATATCTACTAAATAAATAAATAAATATAAATAAATAAATATATATATCAAAAACTATGTGTGTTTCTTGGTTTATAATAGAAACAAAACCTAGTGTGTCCTGAACTTTCTAATAACGTTTATTTCACTTTTCGGACATTTTTGTGCTTTGAAATCTATTTTTATCAAAACAATTTATCAAAAAAAAAAATAAATAAATAAAAATAGCAATCTGCTCGCGTATTTCGATTAAATAGCGAAGCAAATAACATGCGCAAACGAAGTCAAAGTTCTGTCCGGAAGTTCGATGCCACGACCCCGTTTTACTTTTACTTTCTTAACTATGTTGCGGATGACACTTTTATAATCTCTCTCTATCGTATGCAAAGCTAAAAAAATTTGTCACGCGTGTATAACTGATACAGTTTCAAGTTCATTCGGAAGCTAAATGGCCATCGACAGGTCAAGCTGGTGGTGAATATAAATTGATTCAACGTGAAGAAATTGTCATTTTGCATTTGGCGCACTGGTAAACCACATACCATCATGTGGGGTTTGCTGGGTCTCTTACTGCTCGGTAAATATAGACTTTTTATATCGAACATATTATAATTTAATTTTTTTCAAATACAAGCATCAATTTTGATATGAAAAGTTTTTATTGAAAAAAACTTCAAAGTAATGTTCATATTTTCGACAACGTTATGTAACAAGAACAAGAAAGAGAACATTATTCTTCTATAATATTGTTCTATAATTTAACAAAATTTGTTTTTTTATTTGACTTGTTCATATGTAATCTCATTTATAAAAATTGTTTATTATGTGACTTAAATATTTTTGAATTATTTTTAAAATAAAAGTTTCATACAATTACTAAAAATTTTTGTGTACGACACGATATTTCTGTATATTTCATTTAAGCTCCTTTTGGCTAAAAAAAATACGTTCGTCCAGCTCAGCTAAAGAGCAAACTAAATCAGTATACAATATAATTTTTTTGACAGTTGGAGCGGTTACAAGTATCAATTCGGAACCTGCTTGGGAACTAGGACAGGAGTACAAATATGTTCTGCGAACCCATACATTTTCGGTCTTGGGCCAGGAGGATAAAATACAAAATCAGTCGTCTGGAATTGTAATAAGTGCTATACTTACTCTTCAAGTAACATCTTCAGATACATTGGTAGGAAATCTTGCCAACGCGCAATATGCTCAGGTGCATAAAGTACTGCCGGAAGGCATAGAATCTATCTCGGACAACAAGTTGGATTATCAGACTCTTCCTTTGCGTGGAGAGAATTTTACGATTCGCCTGAAGCACGGAATGATCCGACAACTGCTACTTGATCCCCAAACGCCCATTTGGGAAGTGAATCTTCTAAAGAGTATTGCGAGTCAGCTACAGCTTGATACGATGGGTGAAAATGCGATACCGGCACGAGGCGTTCAGATACCCACTTCCAGATCGCCTTTCGGTCTGTATACAGTTTTCGAACAATCAATTGGCGGCAATTGTGAAGTTCTGTACGATATTGCGCCTCTGTCCGAAGAAGATCAGCTCAATCAAGAATTAGTACCCAATCAAAAACTTGTTAAAAATAATGAAATGCTCATTGATATCAAGAAAACGAAGAACTACCAAGTTTGCAGAGACCTGAAGGTTGAATCCTTAAATATGGACAGGAATGCCAAAGTTGTTTCGGTAAGTTAAGTTTTTACGATAATATATTATCTATTCTAAGTGAGATAGGGTTTGTGCTACATAGTTGTAAAAAAAAAATATATATATGAAAAAGCAAGTTCGAAAACGAAACTGTCACATTTTGAAAATATAAATTTGGATTCCGTATCAATTATATTTTTAATGAGACCGTTGCGAGCAACGAGGTGAATTAACAGCGCGATCGTGTGATTATTACAGAGACTGTCTACAAGCCGCAATATTGTATCAGGCAGTTTGAAGAAGTTCACCATTCAATCTTCCTTGATGACGAGCAACATATACGTCTCTCTTGACAGAAATTCTGGGCTCGGAATGGTTTTGACCAGGTCGAATTTAACTTTACGAACGAAACGTGAGATTCGCCGACCTGTGGAAATAAGTTCTAAGCTTATGACGCCAGTCAACGATCTAATGTATTCGTTCGAATGCTCGATGGATTCGTTAGGTGCGTTGGAGGAACGTCAACAAAAATTAATGGAATCTTCTTCAAAAAAATTGAAAAATTTGAAGTACGTCTTACGTGGATTCGACAAATCATCATCATCATCTTCTTCTTCTTCTGAGGAGCTTAATCGTTCTGATCGAGACAGGTCTTCTTCCGACATACAATTGTCAATGGACAAAGTCCCAAGAAGTTCGCTACTATTCGACGTAGGCTGCGCAGCAAGACAACTTACAGACGAGCAGAGAATTAATAAAGTTCGTGAAATAATAAAAGACCTGATCGATGATTTCAGATCTAGTGATAAGGACTTACCCTCTACGCCGCCAAAATTCTTGCACGTAGTAAAGCTGATGAGAACTTTAGGAGTCGAGTCGTTAAACAGGTTAAAACAACACTTGCAAGAAGATAACATGAGAGGCGTCACTCCACAATTAACCGCCATGAACGTCTTCTACAACGCTCTTTCGCAAGTTGGAACCGAACCTGCTCTTCTTCTCATTATGCAGGCCATAGAGAAAAAACAACTGCAGGACTCGGAATTGGAAATAGTGATCAGAGACCTGGATAAAGCTGTGCGTTTTGTCACAAACAAAATTATTGAGAACGTTTGCGTAAGTATAATCATTTTTATGTACAATACATAATGACGAAGAAAAAAGAAGAAGAATTCTAGTGTTTTATTTGTCACTACATATATTTCTCTCATGATTATAAATTGTAATTTATTTGAAAGATTGATTGTAACATTTGTGCGATTTGATTTTTATATAGAAAATGATGAACAACTCAAATAATGTATTGAGGGAATTCGCGCCATTAGTATGCGGTAAATTATTACGAAAAGCAACTATCAAACGTTCTAGTAATATATACGTAAGTGATTCAGACGTAAAGAAACTGCTTTCACGATATATTTCCGTTATGGACCGATTGTTGCTGCAAGCCCTCAAGAATAACGACGTTTCGCAAGCGTACGCGCTCGTCTTAGGTTTGGGTAATACCGCTGATCCGATGATACTCTCAGTTTTGGAACCATATCTGGAAGGCACATATGTAGAAGACTCATTGATGCGTGTGAAAAAATTCTCCGGCGATTCCTCAGAAGAAAGGATCAGCTCCGAAAAAGATACTTCGAGAAATACCGATCTTTTCTCGAGAGAAGACAAAGGTTTAGAAATAAATGTTTCGAAGCAACTGCGTAAATTGATGGTTATGGTATTGGGTGAAGTGATCAAATACAATCCATCGAAATCTAGAACTGTTGCTCTCAAGCTCTACCTGAATCGACAAGAAGATCCCGAGGTACGCTGCATTGCAGCTAATTTCTATGTTATGTCCGATCCATCTATGATCCGCTTGACGCACATGGTTAAAGTCGCCAATATGGATAGTAATAGAGAAGTAAGCTCTTGCGTTAAGTCTTGTCTTGTTAACGTCGCTAATAGACAACCATTATCTAGAAAACAAAGTCTTGAGAGTAAAGCACGCACAGCTCTCAGATATATGATTCCTGTAACACCCACAAAAATGTGGACGTCTCTAATAGAAAGAGTTTCTTCTCTTTTCGTTGGAAGAGACGTAAATCCTATCTTAGGTAACGGTAACACTATCGTACCTTCAAGCGCATATCTTCGCATGGAACCTTACAATCTACGTTCAAATATGCAAACGATCTTATTTGCTTACGATGTGTCGGACATGAGACAACTTATGGAACGAATCATGTCAGGCGGAAAACAGAAAACACTAATGATGGACAGACAAACAATGTCGCAAGATTTTGAGCAAATAATGCATGAGCTTAAGATAAAGATGAAAGACGAGAAACGTTTAGAAGGATTTATGTACATGGAAGATATGTTTGGATCGTTGTTCTATTCTTTCAACGATTCCAGACTTGATGCTGATCTGAAAAGTAAGTATTCTAAATATATTTTAATATCATCTATAAAAAAGAACTTTGTTTTCTAAAACAAAAAAGAACAAAGCACTAAAATAAATCATTTTTATTGTCACGTTACAGAGTTGAGAGAGACCTTCCTGGAGAACAAACCGTACAATCGTATCCGTATGGATGTCTATGACGAACTATTGAGCTTACCGGTTGAGACCGGTTTTCCGTTTATATTTACAATAGAAAGGCCAACAACTTCAGTAATTAACGCTTTAGGGGTAAGACGTGATTCAGACGTGATTGAAGAACGCGTCAAAATCAACTTGTTATATTCTTCGAAAATACAGTATAAGGTTGGCTTTGTAACACCTTTCGATCAGAAGAAATACGTTTGCGGAATTGATAACAGTGTAAGCTTAGTTGCACCACTCGCACTCGACGTTGACAGAAAACAAGAAAAAGACGAAACACGCGTGAGCGTAAGACTACGCCCATCGCAGCAAATGAACACTAATAACAAGTTATTGGTGCTTTCTAATACGCCTTTTACGTCGATATATAACATTCTCGATTATAAACCTGTTCTTCTTTGCGAGAACACGCATTTAATGCAACTTTCGAGCGAATTAAAAAAAGATGCAATTCATTTAGGCGCATTCAGTTTGGTTACGGAAAGAGATGCAGCATCGTGTAGAAATATTAAGAATTTGCTTACCAATATGGTTAAGCCTTCCTTCGACCGCTACAATATTGCCTTGCAAACGTCCTTGAGCTCGGAGCAAAAAATTTTGATTGAAATTGTTTATGTTAAACGAAACAGTGACGAGGAAGACAGTAATGGAACACAAGAAGATGTAACACCAGGAAATGTAACAAAAGAAGATGTAAGTGAAGAAGATACGGACGAAATAGAAATCGAATTCGAAAACGTTGACAAAAAATTAAATAGTAGAAAAAGAAGGCAGCAGTTCCTGGCACAAGTTAAAAGGGGTATTAAGTCTGCTACTTCTAGAGTATTGGACTTGAGTGTGCTTACACCTGTTCACAAAGACCAATCGGTAACTAATTACGTCCTTACTGTCGCGTTAGCAAACAGCAAAGTAGACAGTGATGCTCGAATCCTTGCCTATTTTAATTCTCAAACAGAAAATGAGAATGTCAAACTGGAAGGTAATTTCAGTGGATTGGCAAGATTGAAACCTGTCACGTTAGAAAACTTGGAACAAGCAGTACAATTCGACAATTTGCACGATAAATTTATTGTTAACGTGGGATTCAAAAACCAGAGCAAAGATATGGAACTGAAATCGAGAGGAGTTCTCAGCCAAAGTGACAATTTGAGAAGACTAATACAAAACTCGAATATAGTCCGACAGTGTTTACAGGCACTGAGAGGCAATAAAGGCTTACGGTTGTGCAGAAAGGCCCTGGCACTCGTCAATAAAAAGGATATCCTCAAGTTATCATTGAAGTTTAACGATGAGTTTTCACGGCGGCTAAACGAAACAAAAGTTATCCGAAACGTTATGGATCGGACCGTTCTTTCCCAATATATAAGTTCATTTAATATAGTTAGTCCAAAAAATGTTGATGAAAATATTGTAGATATAGAAGTTAAAACGCCATTGAATGCAGAACGTATGGATCTCACTTTACATACTCCAAAAACAAATATTGCTTTCTCTATGCCAAAACAATACGAACAAACACTGCCACGTTTGATTGCACAAGAACAATGTAAGTTATATATACATATATATTATACAAATTATTATATATATGTTTATTTCTATATATACATATAATAAATTCTTAAAGCATGTCACATTTCTGTGTATAATAATAGAAATAAACGTATATACATTATAATATAAGTTATTACACTTTTATGTTATACACAATTATAATTCTCTCTTGTAACAATATAATTTTTTGTTTTATTTTGCAGCAACCTGCCGTTTAAGCAGGAAGGAAATTGTAACTTTCGACAATTTGTCCTATCGCCCGCTTATGGGACAATGTTGGCACATAATGGCGAGCACGGAGGATCAATCTGCTGAAACAATTCCGGTAGTCCTAGTTAAGGACAATTATACCGATGGTATACTTGTTACCGTACTGGGGCGTGGTAGCGGAGCAAGATTTACTTTTCGCAACGAGAGTGGCTCATTATTATTATCGTTGGGTACAAACCCGATCCTCTCAACATCTAGAACAAGCGGTTATGTAGGATATCATCTACGTATATGGAGTACAACTACTTCTTTGAAATTAGTTACAGAAGACAATAAATTGGAATTGACGTATACTGGAAATACTGTTGAAGTTCGAGTGAGTAAAAACAACAACGAAGCATTCTAATAAATTGTCAGATTAATGTGAAAAGCGTAAAATATGTGAAATAAAACAAATTTCAGGTATCCAACGCATTACTCAATCGAATGACCGGTATCTGCGGCAATAATGACCGAGTATTAGCCAATGATTTAGAAAGACAAAACTGCCAACTGAACGCACCGGAATTTGTCGCTTCGTTCGCTCTTCTCAGCCAAGACTGTCAAGGACCCGCCTTGTTTAATAAAAAGAAAGCTGAAATGTCTCTGGCAGCGTGCGATCAACGCCAGACTCGTCGAAGCAACATTATCAGCGACATGGAAGCAGGACGCGTTCCAAGAGAGAATAAAAATTGGAGCCGCGGTATCACATCGCTAAATCGAAACCGATTAGATCTTGTTGAACATCGCACATGGTACGAGTACAACGCAACGCAAATATGCTTTTCTACCGTGCCCGTTCCGCAGTGTCTACCCGGCACTAAGGCCAAGATAATAGAGGAGAAAGTATTTAATTATCATTGCGGACCGATGTCAAACAAAAATTTAGAGTTGAAGAGTAGTATCGACAAGGGAGCACATCCGGATCTTTCTCACAAATCCGTGACCAAGTCGGAACTGCTGTTTGTTCCTAAAGTCTGTACTAGACCCGAAGATTCCGACTTATAATATATATACTATATGTTGAAAACAGATCTATATCGACAAACATTAGTCGTCACAAAAGCAGCCATTTGCGTATAATTGGTAGCAATGTGCCGCCAGTATCCGTCGACATAATGTTGGTTGAAAAAAAAAAAGCGATCTGTAAATATACGCTAAATACCGCACGTAATTAACTAAAAGTATGACACGTTTCTGTTATTCTTTTCTAGAAATCTTATAATTATATGTTATTTTCATAATACCTAACGTGAGCAAATAAAGTTGAATACGTTCAACGTAACTATTGGTGATTTATTCAATAACCCTAAGGAAGAAAACTTTTAATGGACAAGTTTGTGAATCAAGCGAAGCTGATTCAGTTAACACAATCTATTTTATTAATAACTTTTTAAATAATTCGCTCATTGATACGCGCGCGAAATTTTCGCGCATGCACCTTCCGAAACATTTGCACTTTCGCAGAGTAGTCCAAACGCTGCAAACGTTCATTTTTCACATTTCCATTTTTTTCTTCGTAAGGTTGACCTAGATAGAAAAAAAATCATTTTGCGTCATTTTCAAGACAAAGGAATATGCTTTATTTACAAAAGTGAGGCGGTATAATTATTTAATTAAAAATCATAGTAACACGTAATTGCGATTAAATATGTATAAATCAATTTTGCTTCTAGAAATAGGTACTTTTTCCTCTCTCTTGCAAACTTATCTCGAACTCTCGAATCTCTTTCTCGCATTTCTCGAAGTACGTGCCGCGAAACATCAAAGAGGGTTTGCGATCAATTTGACACTTTTTGCAAGAGGATTCCGTTCATCAAAACATTTCAACATTTCTTCGATGTGTGTGTGTGTGAAGCAAGTTTTGTCGATTCTCGTAATAACACCCGGAACACCCGTTCTCAACAAATGATGCAGCTTCATATCAAAAAAACAACATTTACGTAACGTTCGTACATTAAATTGTGAAGTAGATAGATGATAGATTTATTTAAGACTATAGAAGAGAGAAGATGCAAATAAAAAACAAGATGAATAAAATCCAAAGCATCTTCGCTTCTTGTTCAGTTACACTTTCCATATATTCTAATTTTTTCTGTCTGAATCTATAAAACGCGGCAAAGATTAAACATTGCGAATAACGTATTGCACATACGTACATTATATGCGAACGTACTTCTTCATGTTTCCCAAAGTTTCTTCGTTCTTCGTGTAAATGTTTTTCAACAACATCGTTTTTAATTCAACGAAATTTATCTTTGTTTTTCTCGTCCAGTAGCCTCTCCAAGCGCAGCTTGAATCCTGGTTGCCATCGTGTCATAATAATAACTCTTCCGTACTTGCTCAACGCATACGACCAAATATTGTCTAACGAATATCCTGGCGCGATAACCACGCCAATAACGTTGAAGAACCGTCTCGCGTTCTCATGGAGCTTGCGAAGATAATTGCGGATAAAAAAACTTCAAATGTGTACTTTTTACTGTCTATTTGCCGTGATACTTTCGTTAATACATTTTCATAATGACTAATCTGAATTTTGCGAACCGCATTAAACTGTTGATGTCTCGATGACAACTCGGCCAAATCATGTTTGGATTTTATCACATTTTGTTTAACAGAATTAACTCGCAAACGTTGACGTTATCTTTTATTTATCCTAATTGTTTGAACGGTGATGTTTAATGAATAAATAAACTGCGAAAATGAAATTATGGGCGTGATTAATAAATACTAAACATTTATAATCGATGTGAATGTTAGCATAATTAACGTCACGTGATTAACGTCCATTTGAAAGAAACTTTGATAATAGAAAAACTTATTTCTGTAGGCAGTAAGTGAACAATAACTTGACGGTTCTCTCAAAGAAAGTTGTAATTTAGTTTAAAAATATTATTATTTTATTTAAAAATATTTATAATAAAACTTTTATTGTACATACATTTTAGAGTATACTAAACTTGTTTCTCATACATATATAATATATACACACACACGCACATACACACATACACAAATGTCACAATATTTTCGCCAAAGATACATAAAACAGAAAAAAGTTATAAAACCAACAAGTTATAAAATACCTATGTACATCAAAACTCCTAGAAGTGAAGTCGATACTATCATCAAGATCGCTGTTCCGGTCGCCACTAGGACACTCTTCTTTTTTCGCGGAACTCTCGATACCACATGGAAGTCCTTTGACTGCAAGATAAATATTTTCGCTGTAATATATGTCACGCTCATTGAATGGTGATTGCCATAGCCTTCTCGAGGCCATTAAGTCGTGACCCCTTGTAATCGGCACGCAAGATTACAGCAATTAATTCTCAGCGATTCTTTATAATTGTCTATAAATAAAACCGTGTATGCCTTCGTTATTTTTTGTCATGATTATTTAGCGCACAACTCTCTTTCATATACAATACATATGGACGCTGCAAACACATAGTCGTGTTTAAACGAGTTATAACATCAACAAGATCCGCTTATAATATCAACAAGAATTTGCGTGAATTGTTAGCGTTAATGCGAAACATTAATTACTAATAACATATTAACAGTAAAGTTAATTTTGATTTTTATACATTGTTATAATTCGATTGATTGACCATTTCGCGTGTTCGACACTTCATATATGTGGTGTGTATATTAGTTCGTCGCTATTTAATACAAAAAAAAAAAAAAAAAGTGTGTAACTCTAGTTACCGAAATTTCGAGACTCTGCGTTTTTCGTACAAGTTCGTCCATTTTCTCGCCTCTATCAATCAGCTTCTGAACCGCGTCCATCAATATACGACGCACTTCACCCAATTCTTCTTCCAGCTTCGGTATCAAACTTCTAGGATTGACATTTTGGCGATCGATATCTTGATTATATTCTTTCTGAAATAATATCAATTATGTTTTATAACACGTACGCGTACATAATGCTACGTAGTTTTACAAATATCCCAGAGTATATCCAGAGCGTCTGAAAAATTTTGACATAACCGAAGTGTAAAGATAGATTGGATCAATCTGAACAAAAGAGTCATTTGCCGGTTTGCAAAAATTTGCAATATTTATTTTTTGAGCAGACAATCCTTTTGCATTACGATTTAAGTGGCGACGATATGTGCCACTGTCGAGAAAGTTGCTCGCGCGTTGGCGTTTCACTCGGTTTTTTCCTATTTCTTATCTCTAGACCTTAAAATCACGAGTCTGATACGTGGTTCTCATTTTGAGTCTAGAAAACATCACGTCTCTCACACGTTGTTATAGTGCAAAGAGTTTAAGTAATAAATGTGACTCAATAAGCGCAAGAAGAGCGAAGATTCGCACTCTGCGTATAATTTTCAGTTGTATCGCCGTGAAAATCTGCTTATTGCAGAGAAATTGCGTTACACGTTGCTCATTAACTCAAAAATTATGGTGAATTTTACAAAATAATGACCTTTCTCTCTTTAGATTGTCCCAATTTATCTTCACATTTTGAATGTGTAAAAATTGTTCAGACGTCCCCCGTGTATATTACCAAGATGAGTGTTTTGCACATTATTCTTTCCCATACGCTACTAATTCAAATCGTACTATCAACTTACTATCAACTTTTTCAACGGTTTTGAAAGATCAGCCGCTGCAAAGTGGGTCAAATCTCTCGATAGATCCGCTAGTATTGGCACTTCCCTGTAAACGCTCCGCAATCTTTGCAAAAATATCTGAGAGCATGATTCTAGCCAAATCGCTGACGACGGACAATCCGATCTCGATGTCAGACACGCATAATGAAGTTCTCCGAGCAACACGTGCACCGTATACCTAAGAAAATCTTGAACCTTAACATTGACATAGTGGTTATAATAACACACACTATATATATAATAGCTTGATAAAACATCTACAAGATGAGGCAATAACTTTGTCTTCAAATATTTTTGCTATTTTTAGAAATATTATGTTAATAATTACGTTAAAGTTGGTCTGGTATCAAGAGAGTCATAATATGCTAGTATAATAGTGTTTATGTGAGTGAAGACACTTCGAAGATTTCAAGATCACCCCCATCTTTTTTCGATGACATGCTACTCCACTAACAGAAAGATTATTATTAACATATTATAATCTTCTCTTTGATCATTACTAACATATTATGACCATACAACTTTAATGTAATTATTAAGGTACTTACAATATTTTTATATCTTTAAAAGTAGCAGAGATATTCCATATGGACGAAGTTATTGCCTTATCCTGTATATATAGGATGTCCGAAAAACTTTGATCAAGCCAAAGTATGAAGGTAGATCGAGTCAATCTAAACAGAAAAGTCATTTGTCATTTTTTGCAAAATTGCAATATTTATTGAGTAATTATTTAAGTAACAAATGTCAAAGAAACCAATAAACGCGTGAGAAGCAAAAACTTCGTAGACGTGTGATGATTTTCAATTGTAAAGAAAAATGGTTTATTTCGTGCAATATCTCCTAAAAACAAGTGGCAAAGCAAGCTGCGCATGACGTAGCTTCTTGCGATCAGCTGATATTGACAACTAAAAATCATACACGCCTACAAAGTCCGGATCATCATCGCGCTCATTAGTTACAAGTGTAACACATGTATTCATTAATAAAATTTAATAAAACTACTGCAAATTTTGCAAAATAGTACGTAATTTTTTCATTCAGATTAATCAAATCTCTCTTCAAACTTTTAGCTTGGTCAAAATTTTTCAGACACTCTGTATACACATATACATATATATATAATCTTATCGCGCGTTAATCCACGACCTATTACACTCCTTTAACGACTTTAGCGAGTGTCATAACAAGAACTTGCTTGTGACTTGTTCATATATAATGTATCTTATATTTTCCATATAAATCAACACTTTAAATGAAAAACAACTACGATTTGCTGAATCTAGGTATTTTTGTTGAATATAAATTTAGATTCATTTGGTCACATATTATCACGTTTTTACAATAACGCGTAATTCTCAAATTCGTACGCAAAATGTACATATGGTTTATAGTTATTTTGAATTA
This sequence comes from Pseudomyrmex gracilis, assembly GCF_002006095.1. Lineage (NCBI taxonomy): Eukaryota > Metazoa > Arthropoda > Insecta > Hymenoptera > Formicidae > Pseudomyrmex > Pseudomyrmex gracilis. The sequence goes on along the minus strand of NW_018020882.1, from coordinate 58,385 downwards.
TGGTTAGGTACATTAAATATATATACACATTATGATATATTATAATAAAATATATTATTTATATTATAATATGTATATTAATATATATATATACATATATTAATATATACATTTACATATACAAGCCATATGTGAGTGTATGCGAATACAAGATCTTACTTGCCCTGACTGACGCTGATTCTGTCATCTTCGATTGTCTTCAGACTGTTAATAATACCAAGAGCAATGGCGCGATAATCCTTATCCGCAGGATAATCTGCGATAATTCTGGAACCGGACTTTCCCCAGAAGGCTACTAGAGCGTAATGTACGATTCCGTTCATTTTAGTGAAAACGCACGCCCCGACCAGATGACAGACTGGACTAAATATCTCGTTAGCAGGCACGAGAGACGGCGCAAACACCGACTTTGTCGGCTGTTTACGCCAGTTTGGCTTGTACACAGCTCAGAGAGAAAGAAATGAAAGAACTTTTGATAACAACATGTCGTGTCACTTAACGAACACGAGCATCCATCCGTCAGCGAATGTTGCTTCAAAGACGAATCGCTTCGAAATTTCTCTATCAATCATTTATCGAACGATCGAATGTGGGTTTACTAATGTTAAAAAATCTAACCGTCCGCTTGATTAAACAAGATGATATTGAAGAAGTACCGCGTTTGCGTCGACAAAATGTCAAAAGTCAGAATGATGTAATACATTTTGCAAAGAGATTCTCTGTGTAATTAATTTTATTCTTATTTGTATACTTCAGTGTTTACAAAACTAGAATAAAATATTTAAAAAAAATTTAGTACATCTCAAAATAAATCGAAAGTCTTAATAAACATAGATTGGTAATTTTTTTTTTTTTTTTGGTTTTGATATGTTTATTTTTATTTTTTCGTATTTTTAATATTTTTATTATAATTTACGCAAAAAATAACACAGCTGATATCTTGTCTTACCTTATTAGAAAAAAGATATTCAAAATAATTCTCTTTCATGCCTTTTCGGATTCTAGGCCAAACACCAACTGTGTTATTTTTTGCATGAATTATGATAAAAATATATAATTGTAATAAAAAAAAGAAAAAAAATATCTCAAAAACGGTTCATTTGCGAACCTGTGTTTATTTAAAACTTCCGATTTATTTTGAGATATCTTAAATCTTCTTAAAATATTTTACCCTTTTTTTAAGTATTTTGTATATAAATTTGATAAAATATCATTGCATTTATAAATAATATATATTTATATTACAATATAATGGTAAATATTTTTTAAATAAACCCTTATCTGATATATTGCGCACGATTGAATTGTACATTATAATCTCTGTTTTCTTATCTTGATTATTATCTACGAATAACAAGTATTACGATTGCAAACAAGACAACAAATCCAACCATAAACACAGCATTTTTATGTAAATTTATAAAGAAAAAGAGTAGGGAGAAAAAGGATGAAAAAGTAAAAGCGAGCAAGAGTAACTGTCGATGTTAAATTATACTTCCTTGTGATAGCACTTATCCTCACCTTCACGCCCCCGCTTCCAGATACTGCAATGACTGAAACAGTATCAAAGGAAGTACAAATCTATACAGAATGATTCAAAATAAACTTTTTATCTTATTTTAACTTCTATTTTGTGTATTGTGAAAATACACAATCCTGACCAAATTCTGAAACAATTTTTTATCTTATAAAACTTTGTCTAAAGTTTAGTTTTTAAGTTAATGATAAAAGTAGTTGGCTTACCGCGAGTCAGATAAGATACAGGAGAACAGAGACGACGCAACTCACCATCAGAGTCCGTCACTTCCTATAAATTACATAAAAGTCACATACGGGATTTTCAGTTTATTACATAGTGACACACTTAGAGAGTCACGTTCTTTATTGTCATCAAATATTAAAAAAAAATATTTATAAGCAAGGTAAAAATTTATAAAGTTGAAAGAACTTTTTAATTAAGGAGAAACATGAAGTTTTAAAAAAACTTTTAAACTGCTAAAAACAAATTTATAATTTCCGTTACTTATATATATTTTCAGTAAATTTTTAAACCATAGCCATATACATATATATTAAATAAATTTAACAAAGATTCGAATCATATATGTGAGCCATTTAAATTATAATCCTCCAAACGTTAACACAGATTAGAACCGTATTCGCAGAAAAGATAAATTGTCGTTTTTAAACGCGTCTAAAAGATGGCGCCTTCGTTACTCTACTGTTCGAGTATCGACGGCTGGCGAGGGTGGCGGCAGCTAGTGGCGACAGCTGGTGGCGGTGCGGCCAATCAGCTGTCTCGAATGATTGCTGCGCGTAAAGAGCTGCGCGGCTGTCTCCTGTCCGCGGAGGAGCCGTCAGTGTGCGCGCCGCGGAGAAGCAGAGAGAGAGACAGACATCTTGTAGATAAAATTTAGCGGCGGTGGTGTCTCGACCGTGTGTGTCGGTGTCACGGTTTCGTGTCACTGTGCTTCGTGTCGCTGCGGTGTTGTCTTGGTCCACGTCGTTTTCGCGGCTGCCGCTGCCGCCGCCGCCGCCGCCGTCGCCGTTTTCGTCGTGTCTCCACGTCGTTCTCATCGCCGTCGTCATCGCCGTCGCTGTCGTTGTCGTCGTCGTCGTCGGCGCTGTTGCGATCGTCACCGACCTCGTTTGCGAACTACTTGTCCGTAATCGCGGTTCGGTGGTGTCGCGTTCTCGCGAGGAAGATTTATATATTTTACAACCCGTCTGTTCGCTCGTCATACTTCTGTCAACTGAGAGTTATCGCCTTTCGCCATTTAAATCGGCCATCGTCGCCGCCGCCGACGTTTCGTGCGGCTCGCGCGTGGTCCAGCGATTCCGTAGTGAACGAGCCTTCACGTCAATCCGACGGGGGATTCTCTCTGCGCACCGCTCGTCGATATTCTCGCGTGCGAGTTGCACACGGTCGCGCCTACACCCCAGGGTGCGAGGAGGGGACCGCCCTGAGAAGGAGACGAGGGAGAACGTAAATCGTCCCGAAAGAAAAGCAGACGTTCACCCCTTTTTATTACCCGGTGGGGCTCCGTCAAGAACACCCATGAACAATTCCTAGGCACCGATGTGCCGCTCCGTGCGATAACTTCCGTCACTTCTCCGTCACCCTCCCCCTCGTCCCTGCCATCCACACGTCCGCTTTCTCCCTCCCGGCGGTGTATTTCCGTGCGCGCGTGTGTGTACCGTGTGTGTGTGTGCGTGTGCGGCGACCGCGCCGAGCTCTCGAGGTGAAAATACCGCCCTCTCCTTCTATCCAACCCCTCCGTATACGCGGGAGGTAAACCCCGCTATCTCGCGCGGGTTAACACGCGAAAACAGGGAGGAAGTGAAGGAGGACGAGGAGAGGAGAAGGAGGAGGTGGAGGAGGAGGAGGAAAAGGAGAAAAAGAAATAACGAAAAAAAAAATATACGTAACAGTGATAGAGAGGAGAAGAAGAAAACGGGAAAAGAAGCGGTGTGGGCGGAGTGACACGGTGGAACACACGAGCCTCTCGAACGGAGGACAACGCGAGGAGCCGATTCTGCTGCCGAGCCTTAAGAGAATAAGAGAAGAAAAAACGAAAGAGTGAGAGAAAGAAAGAGAGAGAAAAAAAAGTGTCCGAATCTCGTCATTTGCATTCTGATATATACAGCATGACTTCCAACAACTCGCAGAAACTCTCCACGACGGACCGAGTGATCAAAAGTAAGCCCAATCCCGCAATATAAAAGTAAAATCGCGCGCGAGCGCCGACGACGGAACGCGGCCGCTCTTTGACGGAATGTGAACAATTCCGCGACGAAACCGCGTGCTTGTCATTCGGCCGCGCATGAATATGAATACGCGCGACTTTGCTCACCTTAAACACGCGTGCGAGTGCGTATGTATACATATATATATGTATACGCATATATGTATATATATATATGTATATATATGCACATTGAGTGCGTATGTGCGTGTTTCGCGGCTCCGTCTTTTCCGGCCGTCTCCGTCGGTAACGTCGTTGTCGCTCGCGCGCCTCTTCTATCTTTTTTTTCGCACTATTTCACACCCTTTTTTTTTTTTTTATTCTATTCCACCTACTCCAATATTGCGCGCCGCAATTATTCTCGCGCGGTAGTTCAGAGATCTGTGCTGTAGTTTTCCATGAATTTTATCTGCAAAGATTTCGTTAACGTTGTAAAAGTTTTTGTGCAAAAGCGACCGACGTGTTCGCACAAAAAATCGAATTTTACTGCTCGTTTCGCTCTAAGTTTGCGCTCCCGAATACTTCGCCCGTTGTCTCTGAAGCTTGTCTTCTCGTAAAAACAACGAGAGGAGAAGCGGAGAGTGGGCACGTCAAAACACACGTCGTGTGTGTTGTACACGAGATTGATTTTCCGCCTGCATGTTCGGCGGCGCCATTGCTATCGACCTGAGAGTCCGGCGATGCTCGCGTTCGATAGCACAGGTCTCTCCGCGCAATTTTCGCGCGAGAACGGAAAAAGAGAAACCGCGATTTTTTTCTTTGTTTTTTTTTCTCACGAGTAAGATCCTGTTCTCTTTTAGAGAGTTTTGACTCTTGAAAACAATGCGTATCTCGTGCGTTCTTTCTGGACCCCGGTCCAGAGCGGTACAACCTGACCTAACCTAACCCTCCTAACCCTCGCGTGCGGCGATCAACCCCCGCCATCTTCCCCGGAGGTTTTGTCCCGGAGGTCGCACCGCTCGGTTAGCCTCATTTCCGCAGGGTCGAGGAACGCGATTGTCTCTCGAGGACGCATGCGACCTCGCGGAGTGTTTCTTTTTTCTCCGTAAAAACGACAATGCTTTATTCGCAAACAGCTGGTGAGTTGATTTATACGCATATACGCAACCCCCCTCGCGTATACACACACACCACCGAATGAATGTGCGTGCGCTTGGAAAGATACGCGCGAACACCGTAATTATTATTAAAAGAGACCATGATTTGTGTAAAGTATTTGCGCACATCTAACTCTCGAAAGAGTATCGCGTATCCGATTTACACAAAGATACTTGTTGCATATTGCATGTATAGTCAACGACTGCGTTCTCCGACATTTTCTGAAGAGCAAGCGCACCGTATATATATATATATTGAATGTTCCCCGCTATTACAAGAGAAAGAGAAACAAGAGGGAGGAAAAGTGACAAATATCGCAATGTATTTCATCAGGAAGCGTTGAAAATGAGATCGATTCGGGACGCACAAGTGGTACTTTGGATTGACCCTTTGTCGAGTGGCGCTCTCATGTTTTTATTCTCGTGTTTTGTTTTTACTTTTGTGTCTTTGTTTTTTTTTTTTTTTTTCTACCTCTTTTTATCGGTTCAATCGCCACCAAGCGAATATTTCGCAACCTTGCGCGTTGTTGTATATTACGGGCGTCTCTCCCGCAAGAAGCGTAATATGTATATTTCGATTCTCGATTCGATGGTTCCGAATATGTAGGTTGCGAAATTGTCGAAATAAAAAAGCATCACGCGGCGAACAACTAAATATTTTAACATCATCACGCGGGAAAATCATTTTTGGCGCGCGAGAAGCGGCGCGGCGAGCTTTAACGACTTGGTATAAATATTGTCTAATCACCCGTTTGACTTGGCGCTTTCAAACATGGAAGCGGAGGATTTACGCGACTTCTTTTTTTTACGCGCGCGTTTATTTGTCGTGTCATCGCTTTATATGCGCACAACCTTAGTTTTGCGCGCGTGCGAGAGTTTCTGCTTCGAGTTTGTCTCTGAAAATGTCGACGAGAGAGACGGCTTTTAACCAGGATCGCAAAATTTAATAACGTAATCCGATACTTGTAGGCGTAGGATAATTCGGCTCTATTGTATCGATTATTACATATATAGTTAGTTACTCAATAACAAAGTAAACAAGACTATAATATATATTATCACATTGTCGGTAATATATACATGTACGGAGAAACTTTGAATTAACAATATCACGGAAAGATTATAATTTGCGCAAGAAAATTTATATAATAGAGAAAAGTAGAGCAGTCGGTGTTGTTGCATTAATCAATGTTGTATAAAAACATACATTTGCAATATGTCAGTGATTCTTGAGAGTAAACAACTTTAAAAACATAAATATAAAATTCGAAACTTATTTGAAGCTGAAATATTGTAGAAATTTTATAGCACAAATATCTTAAACTAACTCTCTCGTCCGTTTTATTCGGTTCGATGAGCTGTGAATCGAGAGGAATCGATTGATTAATTATCTTTAGAATAATCGATATGATTAATGGAAGTATTAGCTAGTGAGAGAGAGAGAGAGAGAAAGAGAGACACAGATATATCTTCTTAAATACACTTTTACAGATCCATACAAAATCGTTACGGATGCTTGCTTTTCTTAAAATCAGAAAAGGTTGAGGAACGTTGAGCGAGAAGGTCGTTTTAATTCGTGCCATTTAATACGAGCAAGCGAGAATCTCGAAATTGTTTTACGCACGTTGATGTAATTGGTACACAAGGGAGTATAACTACTGTCGTCGTACAAAGAACAAGAGAGAGAGAGAGAGATATCGAGCTCTTTGTATTATCTGCGTAGCTTTGCGTAAATAATGTTTCAGAATCATAACTCGTCGCGATATTGTAATTTAGAGCGTTTCCAAGAACGCCGTTTTTTTTTACGATAATCAATCATCTCTTCTTGTTTTATTTAATATGACAAATGATTTCTAATTATACTCTTTAGATTTTTTTTTTTTTTTTGTATTCTTTGAACTCTTACAGTTTTTTTGGCGTGTGACGACAAAGTCAAACGATCAGTCGCCAAAACAAATTTCTGATTCTTCCTTGTTTCTTTCCGCGAATTATCACAACTCATAAAAGTTGCATTATCATGTTTAGCGATACACGTAATATAGATTCCGTTGTCTCGCGCGACCACCGTTGTGAGATCGGTTCACTCGAACGTGCTAAATCGTAAAGGATGATCTTCGGGCATGGCTTATCTCTTCGCTTTTCGTGACACCTATGCGTATAAGCGCGGCGCGTCCGCTGATTGGCCGTTATTATGCTCGCTTATCCCTTTCGCATAATTTCCAAAATGTCGCCTCTGAACAAGCGAGAGAACGCGCGCTTCTCTCGACGTGGGCTTCCACTGTAATTTATTCCTCAAACGTATATTCGTAATTTCAATTTCGATGTTTCATCGCGGCGAGATGCGCGGGAGATGGCACGTAAAAGCTAAAATTCAGGTCGACGGATTTTAAGATGTTTGCGTTTAATATTATAAACGACTTTGCTTTAAAATCTTGCCGAGCGTGGCATATCTAATGCAAGACACTTTTTGAAAAACTTCGCCTTATATAGAACCTCTGAGAAAAAATTCCGAAAAAAAACCCCAAAAAACTCCGAAAAATAAAACCGTCAAATTTCCATCTCTCATAGTTGTCCAATAAATGTTCCGGAAAAAAAAAAAAAAACCGGAAAGAGATAATTTTATTACTTTGTTATTACAGGTTTGCTTTTTATTTTGTATATCTATCACGCGTGTAGATTATGATCTGAACTCTCAACTATACTAATCAAATCTGGCTTGTGTAACTACATCCGTGGGGGCGGTGTTGCAAATCCTAAATTTTTGATAAGAGTTTTAACTGAAATGAAATTTAAAAATTTGATGTTTTTTTTTTTGGCATAATAATTAACGTCGCTTGTGTCACGCGAGAAATGTTTGCTTGATTATAATACGATAAGGTATACGTTTGTATACACCGCCGGTGTAATTAAGAGTTAAATCAATGCGCAAACTCTCGTTTGTCATTATGAATGATAACAATCGATAATTTGGAACGCGCTGCGTCGTTTGGTTTCCAAAAAGTTCTAGCCCGTGTGACTGATTTTCCCCTTCCCCTTTCACTCTGGTCCGGCTTTGAATTATTTTAAGAACCTGACGACACAACGAGGAGAGACGAGGCGCAACGCAGCAACGCGGCGTCGCGCGTCGCGTCGTCAATTTACGCCAGCCTGGCCGGTCTGCGCTTTCTCGTAGGGACAATTACCGAATTTAAAAGGCATCGCGTTACGCCGTCGGCTCTCGCGTTACCTCGAGCTAATATTTTTCCAGTCTAATTGCGTCCGTCGCGCAGGAGAAGCGTTATCGACTCCCGGTGCGCGCACGGCGCACGGTCTTCAACGATCGCTTCATTTTTTCATGCCGCGGAAATTTATGAAAAGTGCCACACGCGTTCTCTCCCTCTCTCTCTCTCTCTCTCTTTCTCTCTTTTTGATTGCTTCGCGGCGAAAAGAGAAAATGAATACAATTCATCACGCGGTCTCTCGATAAAATCCTATCTATAAATGCATTTAAACGCAAAATGCTCTTTGAATAGCGGAAAAAAGTTTCGTGTATAACGCATGTCATCTGCGTGACATTGTATTCTTTTTTTGTGCAGGAAAAAAAATATGACAACGGATCACGATGTATTCTTGATCCGTCGCATTCTTGTCGCATATTAAGTCTCTTCGATAAGAAGAGCTTGAACGTCAAATCTGATTTAACAGTAGCTACATTGATCGTCACGAGACCTAATAGGCGTAAAAAAACGTGAAGTTTCGCTTACACTGTTTTGCACTTCAAATAAGATAAATGTGCGTGTCTATACTTTGATAAAAAATAAAAAAAATAAAATAAAATGCAAAAACAGTATAAGCAATGTGAACAGATTCATGTCTGCACGTCACGAAGCGTGAAATGGCCTGAAAACATATCACAAGTTTTGTGTATAGAAATGAGAGTGTTTTTATCGACAAATCGAGGGATTTTTTTTGACAAAATACATTCGTAAAATTTGCCGGAAATTTCGTTCGAAGTGTGATTTTAGTGTAAGAAACACAAAATGAAAGGCACGATTTGGTAGGTGTCAAAAACAATCTGTGACAAGCTCGTGTTTCGATTCTATGTATTTGTTTATTTTGGATTTCGTTGTTAAACCAGAAAGAACAGTTTCCAGTATATTTGACGAATATACTGCATTGATTTTATGTATGCGTTTTATATGAAAATATTCTTTTATAATATTTTTGCACAAAGTGCGTGAAATTTTCGCATATTTTTCTTTTCACTCTTGACTTTATTTAAGATGGTCGCGGACGTATGGAGGAACTTCAAATATGCCGAGTACACTCCTCTGTCACATCCGCCTCTATATCGTTTCTATTTGTTTGTAATAGAGACGAAATTCTTAATCTTTTGTAGTCAGACATGGGTATCCCAGACCCACTCAGAAATTGCGCATCGGCGTTTCTAGAAACAATTAGTTTTTTTTTTCACACGCTTTCATCTTCGAAACTACTAGAGATTTTTTCAATTTGCTTTTTTTTTTTATCGACGCGGAATTGTTCAAACTTTCGATTAAAAGAAAAAGAAAAAAATTGAAAAAAAAACATTGATTTTTCGCGGAGATATTTGATCTTAAAGTCGCGTGAGTCTCACAGACCCGATCTGACTATAACTCGTCATTTTTGAGGTCTGACTACGAAGGGTTAAACTTGAGTTCACTTTCAGCTTTATAATGACTTTTCGAAAAATTAGATTTAACACTTATTCGAGTGTGTGAAACACAAGACGCCGGATTTCGTGATAAAAATTCGCGATATTTTCGTGCAAAAGCGAGTTCGCAATTCTTGCATCGTTTTGCTCGTTTTGTAAAGATTCATAAACTTGACAAACACATATGTAATTATTATTCAGTTTTTTATTAGTCACAGGTAAAATACCATTTAATTGCTTATATATGTATCTTCTACTACGTTGAGCGACAAACAACCTGCGCCAGAAGCAAAGCGGCGGCGTTAAATTCCCAACGGAAATCGTCCGGTCGTCGTGCTCGTTAAAGTGAATTATAGACGCTCGTAGAATCATCTTTAATTTAAAAAGCAGCTAGTATAGCTTTCTGATCGTGTTTCACGGAGACGAATTGCGTTGCGCTTATAACGCACGACGTGTGCAATCCGAGTTTTTCGATCGTGTCAAAAGCGTAGTTTCCGTAACTTAAATGTAATGTTCGAGAACTTAAGTCGCAAGTAACGCACGCACTGATTAGTTTTTTTTTTTGATTATTGGTTGTTTTATTTTGAACGTATTAAGTTAATGCCGATATCTCGCGCGAGTCGTATAACGTCATATGTGTTTTTGCATGCGCAATATTATGACAGCGCGTGTCGATCACGTAAGAGACGCGCGCGCGCGTGTTGCTGATCCGCGTGTGTTATTTGCGTTTCTTTCAATATGTTGCTCATTGTATCAAGACGATAATTTGCATAAGTGGATTCGAAAAGTGTCTCACAAGAAAAAGCACATGAAATTACTTACGTTCAAAACAAAAATCTTTAATTCTCTAAACTGCAAAGATTTTTTTTGACACTTTCTGCAACCTAGGGTCGTTGTCCCACAATATTTTTCTCTATGTCAAAGTTGTAGAAAAATTATGAAAAAAATTTATGTAGTATCTTTAAACCTGTCACTTTACTTAAATCATTCCAAATTTATTTTGGAAAAAATTAATTTGCTTAAAAATAATTTTTTAATATAAACGAAGTAACTCGAGTGTAGTGACTCTCTGAATGTTTTGTTTAAAAAATCGTAACTTTTCAAGAAATTGACCAAATTGAAAAAAGTGCTTCAATTGGAGATAAAGGTTGCAGTTTTTACAAGAAAAATTGTGCTATTGCACTTTTTATTAAATATTTTTGGTTTTTTGATTTTTTGTTTTTTTTTTATGTTTGTATCGAAGTTGTACCGAAGACCTGAAATTTGGCCGTTTCCCTCTTGTACAACTTTTTTTTAGGGCGAGGTCGGATCCCTCTTCTTTCCCTCGTCTGTGAGTTATAAACGCAAGTAGATTTTTTGCACGGACACGAATGATCACTTGGTTTGCAGAGTAAGTGTTAAATTTTTAATACATAATCAGACAAGATGTAAAATTATAGAATTATTACCCGGTACGGTTTGTACATATATATATTACAACATATATATATGTATATAATACATATATTTTACATATATTAACCGAATTAAGTTGTGAAGCACATCTGGAGCACATCATGAGAACAAACGCGGCGTTAATCTAATGTATGCATCGGTGAATAAATCTTATTGTAAGCGCGTTTATCTGAAAACTAACGACTTGAAGATTTCGAGGTGTTACTTCAAGATCGCAAACGCGGATTTCATGTCGCAAAGTACACAATGCTGTACGTCGATTTTATCGCGAGCGTCATAGGTCGCGCGCGAACGCATCACGTAGGATTAGCACAACTCATGCTCGCTTATTGCGTGACTGACACCGTTAGTTTTGTTGACTCCGCAAATTCTTTGAGAATAGAAAACGAACGAGAGAGAAAAAAAAAAAGAGTTATTTTCTCTCTTGCGCAATTAACGCGATCAGCGAGCGCGAAATTGTTTTGTTTTTTTATTAGCGCTCGATATTCGTCAGCGCCAGACGATTCTTTTGAGTCACGTGAAACGGATCCTCGGAAAATCCTCGAGTTCTTTCGAACGCGCGTTTAAACAAGGTTTCTCGCGCTTGAAACTCTTTGAAACGGTCCTAACTACGGTACGCGTTAACCTTTTTGTTTTGCATTTCCACGACAAAATGATTTTTGACTTCGACATTTTAATTTCCGCTAAATGGTTGAACGTGCGCGCGCCAGTCTCGAGATCTCTCTTCAATTAAATGTCTCCTCCTGAATTTTTTATGTCAAAGCACGGTCGATAACAGTCTTTCTATGTAATCCCTATGTATGTGTAAATGTCGTTCGGCGAAATGTAACGATAATAACGATATTACGCTATCTCCGCGCTTTTAGAAAATTTCATTTCGTGCAAAATCTATGCGATATCTATAGCTGGAATTGTTCATCGTCCTAATCGTATAAATATTTGAAAAATACAGATATACTTTTGCGCGTTTATCCATACCGAAAAAAAGATTATTGCTCTTCTTCTCGCATTGTGATATAAAATAGCTTCGAGAATATCGTTTTCGAATTACCGACAAAAAAGAAACGAGAGAATCGATTTTTGACCGTTTCAAAATATTATTTGTTAAATAAAATCTTCGAGATTCTGTTGCATCCGTATCGCTCGCTTGTCCATTCGTCCGTTCGTTAGATCCCGTGTGTGACCGACGACGTACGGCGCGGCGGCTCGTCGTCGTCGTCGTCGTCGGCTGCTGGGTGTGTAATAATAGACGCAAACTCATTTGGCCGGTCAGCCAACTACATTTGGCTCGGCCGCGGTCCACTGTTCGCATCGCGGCGAGTCCGGCTAGCGAAATTTTTGTTGACTTTACGAAAGAATAAACAAACAAGGAGGGAGAGTTGGTCCGCGTTCGCTCGTTTGCCCGGGTTCTCCTTTTTCACGATCACGTGTAGCTCTCTGTTCTCTCTCTCTTTCTCTCTCTCGCTCTCTCTCTTCTTGCATTGTCGTCGTTGAAGCGACGATCGCGACTTAAGCGAGTCGGGACTTTTATTTTCGTAGACAAGAAACCAAGCTGGAATATCACGCGACCGTCCTTTCGAGACTTATTTTGCAGCTAGACGATATATATTTTTGTAGGAAAGAAAAGAATGAAGAAAATGAAAAATGGCGAAGCTTTGTCTTGTCTGTGATTGATTACGTGGATTAAAAAATAGGACACAACCACACAAGACGATGGAAGCACAACACGCTGTCCGCGTCATAATGTTCTAATTTCGCTCTGCTCGGCCGAGTATCTGCACCCATTGTAAATATAAAGAAATTTTTTGTCGGAAACTTAACATAAATTCGGAAAAAAACATGTAAAATTAGATTTTCTTTAATTGCACGTTATTGTCTACACGTTTTGGAAATTCTCTTGTTAGATGCTGAATTAAGCGTTTGCTACGTTTGGATTGACAGCAGTCCATTACTGCGTTTCATTACAACAAGTATCTTGTGTGTGTCTATCAGACGGTAGACATTCGTGGTACAATGATATTCCTTGTAGGAAAACTCGGCGGCAACACGCTGTAAACAAAAGTTGTACTACGCGCTATACATATATCGCGCGAGACAAGAGAGTATAAACTTCAATTTGCTAATACTCGACACGTAGCCGCAACAGACTCTCTCGCGCGACGATACACGTTTCAAAGATTATCGGAGTCCTGTATTCGAGAGAAGTAACGTATTCCCGGAAGTCTCACTCACAGAAAGTCTCGCTCCCGGAGAGCGTGTTCCCAGCATCACGTTGCATTCCCTTCTTGTTCCCAGCACATATCGTGCAGTTGTGCAGTCAAAGAGGGGGGAGGTGGGGCACAAACCTTAACTTTTCTCCGATCTATTGAAAATCGATTTTGAGAAGTCAATCTTTTTCCGGAAAATTCAGAGAACTATATAACTTTCTCTCTCAAGACGTGCAGAAAGAAGAAATTTTATCGCTGTTCTAGCGGAGACGTTTATTTCTCTATCGGATATAATATTCAACGCGCTATTTTTCGTTATAATATATCGTTGCCCACGAACGATGTCGGAATCGACATTTTCTATATGTCGAAAGACCGACGTGTGTGTGTGTGTGTGTGTTACGCACACAGAAATAAATTGGCGGTTTGGTATGAGTGGTCAGGAAATTAAAACCCTCAATTAGTGCAACCTTGTAACCTTGTCAGAAAGAAAGAGGGAGAGGGAGAGGAGGGGGAAGAAGAAAAGAGAGAGAGAGAGTTCTCCTACGAGAGGATCGATACGATCGCTATATACCAAGTAGTGCTTTGTTTCAGATTCTGTTATATAGCATTAACCAAAGAATAAATCGACATTGCTGTTTAAAAACACGTTGCTCGGTTTATCGTCATCAAGAGAATAATAATTATCTAAGAGAAGCGTGAGAGGAGATGAGGAAAAATTCACATACACAGTTTCAAGTATAGTATCGATATATCCTACAATCTTCTCAGTATTCTCGCCATCAGTTTATATCAAATTCGTGTCCTTCGAATTTGCGCTCGCGGTTGAAACGAAAAATGAGATTAGATTACCGCGATCTCAGAATAAATATTGCAAGATAAACGAACGTGCACCTTCGTTCGAGAAATCAAAATGTTCTGTATATGGGAATAAAATTTTTAAATTTACAGTGTTCAAATTGGATTGGAGAGAGTCGTTTCAGAATCTCTGTTCTCGCGTCGCGACGAGCGAAATTTAATTCCTGAATCTCGGGGTTTTTTTTTTTTTTTTTTATCCAAAGCTTAGTACTCCCGATTAGGTTTTCTTGTTTGACGCGGCACATCTCTTTGATGTAAAGAAATGAAACTTCTCGTGAGACGTATTGCGCGCGCGCCGCCGCCGCCGCTATCTCGTCCATTTATACGGATTTCTTCGGATACGATTTTGTTCGGATTCGGATATCCGGCCGGAGAGGAGCGCGGGCTAATCTGCGCGACGACCTCGCGCAAGGAAAATCCAACCCTCTCTCGCGGCTCTGCGCGAGGGAAGGTCGTGTCTTCGTCTTAGCGACGACCGTCGTCGTCGTCGTCGTCGTCGTCTGCCGAACGAAACCAGGCCAGTCGCCGACGTGAAGGGCGCGGGAATTCATTACGTGGCCCGCTTTTCGAGCCACGGAATATCTGATCGAAGGCAACTTATCCGGCCGCCTCGGTGCGGAATCGTTTCCCGCTCTTTTGCTCGCTTTGGCCTTTCTCACGGACGTTTGCTGACGACTGTCTCTTAACCCGCTTTTACGATTTTCCATCATCCGACGTGTCGCTCGAGGAGGGGAAATATGTAACGACACGTTCATTTATTATATATAGGGTAACTGTCCCTATTAGTGTGCCTGTCCCGATTAGTGTGCCTTTATATTTAAATAAATATTACAGAAAAACAAGTGAAAATAAATAAGTAGAGTATTTTTTTATTTATAGTTATGATATCAATGGATTTTTTAAAANTTGAGCTAATAAAAATCTTATTGTCAAAAGAAGAGTTTAAAGAATCGATATAAATTTTGAGCAAGCTCATTTAAAGTCAGTTAATTGAGTATTTATTCAAAAAAGAGAGTACGCTTGCTTAACAGCACACTAATAGGGACAGTTACCCTATGTTCCAAGAGAAAGCGATTTGTTTCGCTCGTCGTACTTTTTTTGAAACAAACAACACGTCGAGCCAATTTTTACACTTAAATCGAATATTTCGCCGGAAAATGTCGATGATCAATTTTTGAGCGAATTTCATCGATCTATATCGATAAAATGATGAATTACGTTCAATGTAAAAAGACGCAAACCGACCGATCGATCATGTTTAACGATATTAATTTATAACGATGTGTGTATATGTTACGTATATATTCTCGTGAACGAAAATAACTAAATGTGCATTAATAATTCGATAAGAAGACATAAAACTGTGTTGATAAATTTATTCGATTTATCTTTCTATCGCTTTCTCTTTCTCTCTCGTATCATAGAAGTTCTTTTACTTCAGAAATTAGAAACACAAATTAGCTTCATGTTGTAAGCGAATCGCCGGATATTGTCTCGCGAGCAAAAGACACCGAGAAGGTCATCTCTAATTTCTATCTTAGCAAAGATATATTTATCGGAAAAAAAGTAGCGGCGATGTCGTAAACATTTCGAGACGAAGTCAAACTGATTCTCGTATCTGTATTATTTTCGCTTTGTACATACAAATAACGGTATCTTGCGTTTACGGTTTTACGCTCGTTGTTGTTGGGCGTGTGTGCGCGTCGATTCCTGTGATCTGCGCCGTGACATCACAGAGCACAGATGCAGGTAGACGCGCACCTAACGAACTAATTGTCCCGTCCTCGCTTTTCTTCGCCGCTTCTTGCACCGGGTGTCCTCCATCTTCCCAGCCTGATCACCTATTCTGCAGCGCGAGATGGCACAGTAGCGGCAACACGTTCTAATTACTTCCCTGGCGCTTGTATTTTCTGTGCGTGACTCGACGAATTGAGTCACAGAATAGATCGAGTTGTATATATACACCAGTGTGTTTTTCTCGATTCTTGAAGCAACATGCGGAGCAGTGATAAAACAAACAACAAGAAACGTTCTCTTATGCTAATTGAGTTGGTGACAAAAAGCGTCTCTTAAAATGAAATGCAAATTGTTTTTGTCTATCATTATTAACCAAATGTCTTTATGTAACGCCACACAATTAACGATGATGATTTAATCCTTGAACTTTGACGCATTCGTTTATGCGCGCACATAATGATCTTTTTTTGCGAAACGCGTACATGAAAAATTGTTCTTGAGGTGTTCACGTACATCAACAGGTAAACGACCATCTGTGTGATATCTTTTTCGGTGCGTATTGCCTTCCGGATAATATCCTCTCATTCTTTGATAAGCAGCAACCAGGAAATAAGGAGTAATCTCCTTTTCGGGTCAGACAGGATGATAGGATACCTTCGGAAGGTGACAGAAACACGAATAAGAGTAGCAGAAGTCAAATAAAGTAGATTAGGGGAAAAGAGAAGAAGATGGCACAAGAGAAAGAGAGAGAGAGAAAGAGAGAGAGAGAGAGAGAGAGAGAGAGGGAGAGAGAAAGAGAAGCACTGTTCGATCAATACCCATGACTAACCCTTCGTAACGTAATAGATTACGTTATTCGTAGCATATCGCTGTGTGTAGCATATCCCGTTCTGTATTTAACAACAAAATTTAAAAAGAGAGTGCAAGGTTTTACAAAAGAAGGTTTTAAAGAGAAATCATCATACTTTTCGAGATTCTCTCTCTAATTTTAAGATCCGACTTCATAGTCGGCTTACAAAAAATCTCATAAGCTTTTCTCGAAAAAGGTGACACCTCAAAGATCCAATATTGTCACTGGAACTGGTATTGGACTTCTGTTTATTTCTATGTTTATCGCGACGGTATACATTGTGCGGCACGTGAAACGAAATCCTCGTCGTCGCAGTTGTTATCACCGAGGTCGTTTCAACGTGACGTCGCGTATTGTGTTCAGCGATAGTCTCGCGCTGCATAAATGCGCCTCGCGTGTTGAAGCTTAACGTCGCTTTAACGACGAGGCCCGCGATACGCGCGCGCGCACGCCAAAATCATAATAAGTTCGTCGACGACGAATTAATTTGTTTGAGATTCGAGATTACCGAAAACGATCGCTTGATTTTCTTTCAGTTCAACTTTTGAAAGTTTTGGTTGAATAAAAGTTAATTTATGGATTATTATTTATTTTACATTCTTTTATTATCTAGCGCTCGATTTATGTCGAAATTACCGACAAAAACTAAGAATACTCTTATCTTGTTTATTGTATGATATTATTATTATTATTATTCTATGATTATTATTCTATTATAATCTATTCTATTATTCTATTATTATTCTATAATAATAATAATTATTATTATTCTATGTTTATTGTATGATATTATTATTATTATTATTCAAATATTTTATCATTATAGTTTTATACGTATTATCACGAGACGAAACGTGAGATTTCTTTTTTTTTTTCATATCGTTGACTTGAATGACGGATAAAATTATAATAAAGTCTTAAGTCCTTTGAAAGTCTTGACTTAAGCGTTTCATTCACTGCGGGAGAAAACGTGTTATTTCTTCTCACGGAGTAAGGGTTTACGCATTCCCACGGGAAAATACGTCGCCATGCGTTTTGCATAAAATAAGTACAGTGTCGTGGTGATAGTTGTGACGGCAACAGCAAGCACGGGGCAAACATTATTAAGTAAAGATATAACACAGAAGCAGAAAAATGATATCGTTACGTTTAGTCGTAAACAAATTTTGCACAATTTGATTTTGGGAATTGTAGCTCTTGGATACTCGTTACAGCTACATTAAATTATGATGTCAGAAGCGACAGCTACAAGTTAAATGATTCATTTGACAGCTTTTTCCCATCAGATGCACGTATCAGACTCGGAAAAGTTATATTTGTTTTGTCAAATTTTATTATTCACATATTTAATAAGCTGTTATTTTGTTTACGCTATTATTGGCATTTAATAGTAAATAATAGCAACGAATTTGATAAAATATTGCAAAATATTTTTGAATAGTAAATTAATAGATATTTATAAATTGTGATTACTTTTCGCAAAGTGTTTATTTTTGCTGGGAATATGACGACACAACGCGTAAATTAAATTACATACACGCACATTTATTATTAATACGGAATTTAAAAAAGAAAGGAATCGATCAACGTTCAAAATGAAACTATTTGCAATAAAAAGTTGTAAAATCTTTGCTATAACAGTTTTACTTACGGTGCAGCAAAATGAAAATACTCTCCTAATTACGCAAATATTCTTCTATTGAGTGAAGAAAGTTAAAAACTCTGTATCATCTTCCGAAGTCCTTTAATCTTCGCCCACGATCGAGAACGACCCGACTTTATTGACGCTTTCTTGTCGAGAACAGGGGTTCGACGAACTTCGAGTTTCCTACATGCTCGGGAAAACTCGAGATTGCGTCCGTCCGGCTATCCGCCATAAATTTTTCATTCGAACTTACAACTTTTTCATTGTTCGCCATTTCGTATCTCTCTCGGATCAATTCATCTTCATTCTCTGCTCTCACCATCTCGCTTGGCCATTATACGCTGTCGATGTTGGCACTTTACGCGTTTGCACGATAAAAAGTTCTCTTAACGATGCGCTGATTAGATTGGTAAAGTAACGGAAGTTAAGCAACTCAACTTCTGCGTGACGATTATTATTGATAATACGCAAACGTGTCGAAACTAAAGCCAACTTTAAGATAGCTGATGCATTTTCTGTCTGTAATATATGTGTATATATGTAAGTATATATATATATATGTATTAAAAGTTTTTATTTTATTTACATGGCATATTTTGCTTTTAACAATATATCGTACTTTTACAAATTAAAGTTCTACAACAGCGTACAAAGTTGGCTTTAAAAATGATCGAAATGCTGTGTTATTTCTGAGAATTTAACAACGAGGCTATCTGCACGCGGTCCACGGATAACTCAGTGACGCAGAATCTTGATAAACTCAAGGTTATCGGCGTAGTATCAAACGTAGTAAGCAACGTCGAGCGGCAAATAAAGCGAGCGTCCTCGATATGAGAAGCAATCTCACTTGTTTATCGGTCGACACTTGCACCTTCTGTTTCACAATTTAAATGTTATCCGACAAATATTTGTTACATTTTGCTTTTGTGTTTCTCGTAACGTTGAGAGATAAATAATTTTGTGAGAATACGAAGCATACGCGCAATTGAGATATCATTTATATTTTAAAAACTTTACGATTTTCTAATTTTTTTTGTGTACAGAAAAAAAAGGTACATTAGAAAACATTTATCACAGCTTTAAAATTAATCTAAAGAATATTTGATTGAACGTGACAACAAAATAATAATTAATAGAGATAGAAAATAATATTCGTACAATAAGGTTTTACTTCTTTACGTTGTTAATTAGGTATGTTTATATCTAAGGTGAAATACGATTAATTTGGTTTTTTGACATGGAAAGAACGTGCATTCTCGCTTGGTAGTACTCGCCAGACGTCTTTTCTCCCCTCTCTCGAGCTTTTCTTCCATTCTGTCTTGTGCACGAATAGCTCGCACGAGAGAGTGGCCCTTGAGGCTTTTCCCCACTTCTCGCTTCGAGCGCGGGCTATTTTTCTTTATTGCAGTCGGGCACCTTCGCATCTTAGTTACGTGTCACTGCCCCCGCAACGACTGCACAAACGCCGGTTCTGACAGGTCTCTTTAGGATAACTTCTCGCTCGGACACCTTCATTCTCCTATTATCGGAACGATCTCGATTCTTTCGCAATTCATTCATTTATCTCTGTTTTTATTATAATATAGTGTACACGAAAATCTCTCTCAAGTGAATTGTTCTCGACTCTTCTGCCGTGTTGCTCTTGTTACCGCGTTCTCTCTTTCTTTCTCTCTCTCTCTCTTTCTTCTTTTCAAAGTCTTAATTCTTGAGATATAGCTTCAGCAAAAATTAAATTCGAACGTCGGTGCCAATCGTCATCCAAGTGGGCGTAGACGCGGTGAAGACTATTTTGCGAAATAGAAACACACCGGGTACGGCGACTCGCAATAGTTGTTGCGACTCGGACGGCATTATGTGTCGTGTTGTGACTATACACGAGGTGAAGCGCACGTGTGCAATAGTCGCATAATGTGCAACGGCAGCGGGGAACGTGCGCCAGATGTCGAGCTCGCTTCTGTGTTGAATTAGCACTTTTATTGCTCGGATATTTTTCGCTCCGCGCGCACGTGTGTAAAGATGTTGAATTCTCTACCGAATAATTTCCCTACATTTTGTCAAACGAGGTTCTCTCGTATCGCGTGCGACACAAAAAACAAATCTTTTTGCATTTTACAGCTTTCGAGCGGTAGATTAATCTTGCCTTCTTAATTAAAAATACAAATTTTTATCATATATTACACACACACACACATACATATATACAGGGTGTCTGAAAAATTTTGACACAACCAGAGTGTGAAGATAAATACAATAAATTAGGTCAATGTGAATAGAATATTCACTTACCATTTTGCAAAATTTGCGATAGTTATCGAGTGATTAATTAACACGTTGAATGCTGGATCAATTTTACATGACTTGTTCAAGGCGCCGGAAGGAATTGTTTATAATGCGATGCTTATGACATCGCCGGTCACCGGTGATCTCCATGGCATTTCAACGTGTTAATACAATGTGACCTAATGAGCGCGTGAAAAACGATGGTCCGGTCTTTGTAGGCGTGAAAATCAGCTGATCGCAAGCTGTGCCACACGCTACTCACTTGTTTGCTCCGCCACTTGCTGGTAGAAAAAATTGAATGAAGTAAGTTATTTTTCTCTCTCTTTACAACTGAAAATTATAAATATCTACAGACTTTGGACCATTGCTTCCCATGCGCTCATTGGATTACACGTATTAATTAATCACTTTGACTGTGTCAAAAGTTTTCAGACACCCTATATATAAGCATGCAATAAATATTAAACAAATCAAGAAAGAAAGTCGAACGCTAGATGTATATGCAAAATATATATTTTTCAAGCGTATAAATTAATACACACTTGATAATTCAAACTGAATTCAATTCTAAAATTTCTATCGTGTGCTTAATTTGCATTTTGTATACATAAATAATTCTTTTTATCTCCCTGTAAAATTTGAAAAACCTATTGCAAAAAAAGACATCTCTTGGTCAGGAGTCAAACCCAGACTTTCCGCATTCTGCGTAATCACCTTACCAATTCGATCACCAAGACACACTAAGTAAATGAATTTCTTGCAATGTTTAAATATGACATGTCTACGATAACAAGCAATATTTATAACATATATGTATAAAAAGCTATCTTTTGTATCAAACTAATCAAGAAATAAATCTCTTGAGAATTCAAAAAACACAAATTAACCCTCAGGTGACCCACGAAGGTCAAAGGGGAACAATGTCTTTTTAAGTCGCGCGCAATTTCTAGATAGAGGAGCGGGTCTGAATCAAACGGGGGAAAAAAGTAGAAGGTTCTCATAGTAGTATATATTCAGATCGGCGAGAAAATCAGTTGCGCCACTTTGATCCCGGTATCAACGGAAGTCAAAATACGTGGGTTAGCTGAAGATTAAGGATATCTGATATCAATTTTCGAATTGAATTCAATACGAATTACTATGTGTATTAATTTACATGTTAAAAATAATATATACAATTATATTTCGCATATACATCCAGCGTTTGGCTTTAAGATCTTTTAAGTTTTTTTCTGTATTTCTTGATTGGTTTGATACTAAAAAGAGCTTTTTATGAATATTTATTGGAATATTAATGTGTGAAAATTACACATTAATGTAAAAATTAAGATACACAGAGACGGCTAGTGCGTCTATTCAATTTCGCTTATAACCAGCAGTTTTATTAGATAGATGTACCATTCGCGTCGTGTGTAACGCACAACGCCGCAAAATTTAACACGTTTACTTTGAAATCTCGAACTTTTTATTGTTATATCACTATATTAATCCTTTTGAGACTAGCGACGACGAAAGGTTATCGTTCACTTTGTACGAAAGTGTCGCCTCTCTTGCCAGCCTCGGTTTCGAGTAGGAAACGTCACGAAAATTGAATTGGTTCCTACCCCTTTACTCTGATCCCGAACCACGTTTCGCTATTTCCGACGTTTTCCTCGTGTCCAGACGAGGATTAATGCCTCGGAAAATCGAAGATCCACGCCTGAGAAAACCGGATATCCCCGCGTCATCTTTAGAATTCGCTTCTTTTCCGTTCGCCCCGTTTGATATTGACGAGTTTCCGCGATCAATTTCTATAGGCATCTCTTCTTCTTTGCGCCATTCAGAATTTTTTATTCAGACGATATAACCAATAAAAATATTGATAATTGTAAAAATAATGATAATTAAGATATTATCGTATTAAAAGACATACGCGCACACAATATATTGGATAATCTAGATAATTTTAATATACAGCTTTAATAAAAGATGAGTAATAAATCTGTTCGTTCTGTAAAATTGAATCTGTTCAAATGAAACTTTCGGTCGCAATCTACATTGTGTACAATACTCTTTGAACGTAATCGCGAAAATAGCGTCGCCCACGTCGATCAAGAGAGAAAACAGGCTTGAAGACTAAATTATTTTCCCGTTCTTTTCCATTGCGAGCCACGTGATTAATCATCTTCATACAGTGCAGGAGTGTGGGCGAGCTTTCTGAATCGCCGTTTTCGGTTCCAGTGACCTGGAATAAGAAGGTCCGCTACTGAAAATCCGCATTGGAAAGCCCTTGCGCGCGCGAGCGTCGATCGATTGAATCGTTCTCGATGCTCGATCACCGCGAACTCGATTTCGGGCCACTCCTGTCACTCCGGTCCCGGTCGACCCTCGATAGTCGACTAAGCCGCGGCGAAACAGGATGGTTCTTCATCCTGCGACGCTTTGTACGCGTTTCGTCACCAATCGATACGGTCGCGCCAGCGTACTAGACAAGACACCCGTCTCTCTCTCTCTCTCTCTTCTCTATGTCTCTCCTTCTCTCTCTCTCTCTCTCTCTCTCTCTCTCTATCTATCTCTCTTTCTTTCTCTCTCTCGCTTCATCTTTCTTTTAAGCTCGTGTCACGCGAACGAACGTCGCCGCTGCAGTACTCGTGGATTGCATTAAGCCTGTGCTTACAGATCTATCTGGTTTTTTCTACATTTTAAATACGTTACATTTTAAATTTACGGAAAAGATGCACTGTACTTATGCTCACAATTAGAGAAAGAGTTCTTAAGAAGAAAGCAACGAGAGAAATCGAGCTTTTTTTCTAACGCAACTTCTTTTTTTTTTACCATTTTGTAGTACGTATATTTAAATGACTAAGATATTGATTTAAAAAATTCGAATTTTAGTTTAAAAAACGTAATGAATGATAATCAATAAAATCGACTTGTGATATTGCACAAATATATGATCTACACTTCGTCGTAACTATATCGCTCCTTCGTCTTTTCTCAATTGCCTCAAACGAATCTTCCAAATTTACGCCTACGAACATCGCGTGTGAGTATGTGATTTTCAATAAAAGTGAAATTAGATTGCTCGCGTTAATTTGCCGATCCGCACGCCGGATTAACTTCAGTGGCAGAGGAATGAGCTTTGACCGTGTGCGCTCGCGTTACTTCATTTCGCGCCGCACAAATCCGCACGGAACAACGGTACAACAGCTAGTGTGTTCGCGCGAATTGAATTTCATTCTTTTAATCTTCAACCGCGTTTCTCGCGGTCTTTCGCGATGTATATAGATCACAGCATTGATTCAGTGTGTTTCAATCTCTCGTTAATATACGCGCGTCTTCTGCGCGCATTGTATGAATCAGAGACTGTTGATCTTTTTCTTTAACACTGGTATATAATACTACTTCTCCCTACACACACACACATATATAAATCGCGTGATCACGTAATATTGTAAGAGGAAACCATGCAGAGGCGTTCGATATTGCAAATGCGTTGTGACTGGTTTAATCCGCTTCAAGCGCTGACATTTTCCGCATCCGTTGTTACGTCCTGTCGTGTCTCGCGGTTCTGGTACTTGCATACACATGTCGCGCGTTTATTTGTCCTGATACGCTGTTATTTTTCTAAGCGTATTTTTCTGGAGAGCTTCGAAGAGAGAGAGAGAGAGAGAGAGAGAGAGAGAGAGAGAGAGAGAGAGAGAGAGAGGAAGAGAGAGAGAGAAAAAAAGAGATCAAACGAAAGAGAATAATTTTATACTCGTCGAGCTTGAGGGACCACGCGGTTGCACGTCGGCACGAAAGCGTCTCTCTTTGTTTCTTTTTTCTTTCATTTCGGCGGCACGTATGTACGCTCGTTTTAACAATGCGGGTTCATCGATGCGCTCGCAACGGGTCGTTTCATTTTTAACATCGACCGAGGTTCTCTCTCTCTCTCTCTCTCTTTCTCTCTTCCCTCCTCCCTCTCTTCTTTTCTCTCCTCGCCTATTTTATTCTCCATGCACTCACGGGCAGTGCATACGTAGTGTTGTGCATCGGATATGCACAAGTGAGCGCGCATATCTACGTTTTTCTTTTCGCCGCGGGACCTGAGAAACGTGTCTCTTGACACGTGCAGCGTATTCATACGAAAATCCCGTATCTTGGCAACCACGAGTTTGATAACGTACGTGTGTGGCTTTCCGCAGAGCGCGCGCCGCAAGAGTTGTATAAACTTTTGCTCGTGATTTTTGTGCATGTAAAAGAAAAATGTTTATATATGCGAGTGTTTTGTTTCTATATACGACTGTTTTTAATCTGATTGGAAAACATTTATTTGACGTATCGCACCTGTATTTATCAAAGGACACGTGTGAAAGTATAAAACGTGTCTGAAATATTGGTATGAGGTTTTTTAATAAATTTAAAAAAATAATAGATTCCAGAGGAAAGTAGTACTTAAAAAAACAAACAAACAAACAAACAAACGTTCCGCAGATAAATATTTACAAAAGGTATCAGCATCTTCAAAAGTCAATGACTTTGATACATGTTGTCGAGAACACAAAGGTTTCAGTCGTCGTTTGTTGTTTGTTATTAACGAAAGAAGTTTCATAAATAAACTCTTACTTTTCGACAACATGTGCATTTGAGAAGTAAATATTTTGTTTGTATTATAACTCATACACTTATAAGCGACGGAGTTGACAAGCGATTGTGCATTGTGAATGTAAAATCTTGCTTTGCGTAGAAAGTATGTGTGAAGACAGTGTGTTCCGTCCCTTCTACGGGGGGGACCTCACTATAAAAAAAACTAGACACATAAGTTTAGGTTCAATCTCGCTTTGCGTGAAAAATTGTAAGTCCATAAAAAACCTTGCTAAGACAAGCGACGGCTAAACTGAAGAAGGGTTTCACACATGGGTTTGCAACTTACCACGCAAAGCAAAGTTCAATCCATCTCTATGCGTCTAGTTTTTTGAAAGTACAGTTGCCCGTATAAAAAAGGCGGAACATACTGTTGTCTCAACGTATACACTTTTTACGCGAAGCGAGGTTACACATGGGTTTGCACTTTTCTAAATTTTGAATTTTTGTGGAGTTTAAAAAATATCGTTTATGTGATTATATTTTTTATGAATAACTTTTTAACGGCTAAAACCACTTGGAGATTACTCAGGAGTCCTTGACACATATCAAGGTCAAGGTGATCGGAGCTACTTCTTCTGTACTGAACGATCAGTCATAGTTTTTGTAAATAAGTTTTTAACAAACACTGATCGATGACTATAACTTTTTGATTATTACTCGGAGATGTGTCCTTGACAACTTATGTGTAAATCATTGAATTTTGAATGTTCTTTTGTAAATATTTATATTCTAGACTACGAGGACAGTAAGTAGTATGCTTTTCACCGAGAGTTTTCTCTAGACTACTTCTAATTAATTATACGTAGATTTCAGAACGAAAAAAATTTCAACAATTAACAATTTTCCACAATTTTGAATATTTTATTTATTTTTGGCATTAGCACGACAATCTGTGAAAATGTGTGACGGCAGTTCTACTTTTGTTCTAACGCTAACAGTTCTATAAAGGTGAATCGTTTGCAGCGGTCCATAGTTCTGCATATAAATTCTGTATATAAATAAATGTATATATTTTTGTTAATAATTCTGAATGTTAGTGCTAACACGCCAAAATGTGTTGTGCTGTTTGCTTCTTGCACTTTAGTAATCTAGAACTAACGGAAACTGTTCATGAAAAAAATATATTATTCATCGTGAAGAGGCTGTGTCGTGAAGTTAACACATTTTTTAGTTTCAGATTTTTAACTATTAAAAATGTGAAACTTTTGTTTATTCTCTATCAAAAAACTGTAAAATTATGAAGTGAAAAGTGTTATTGAAACTACCGGTATTTTTTAAAAATTATTAAAACGTTGTACCAATTTTAGACAGAAATAAATAAATTTCATGAAACTAATGAAGTAAAAAATAAATAACGCGTTTGTAAACGCGTGTATCATATTTTATTATTTTTTTATCAATAGATATTGCGTGTTTGGAATATAAAAGTTC
Organism: Pseudomyrmex gracilis; assembly: GCF_002006095.1. Taxonomy (NCBI): domain Eukaryota; kingdom Metazoa; phylum Arthropoda; class Insecta; order Hymenoptera; family Formicidae; genus Pseudomyrmex; species Pseudomyrmex gracilis. The sequence continues at coordinate 31,799 of NW_018020882.1, read as the reverse complement.
AAGTTGTGTTTTCAGAATTATTTCTATAAATAAAAAGTTTCATTATAAAAAATCTCAGGTAAATTACCGGTTACTGTACAAACAATACACTTGGCGCGTGCCGAGTGTGGGGTTGGCGAGATTACGCTAATAAGAAATAAACACTAGCTATTTTCTCAGCCGTGACTCACGCGGAGATTAAGTCTTTAAGTACTACTACAAAAGCTTAGAAAGTAGTTGCGACAGACTCTGTGCATTGACTGAAACATAGCAAACTTGTGTTAAAGTAACGTAATTATTTTCGTTTGTTGAAATTATTATAGGTCGGTATTATCGAATCAAATTGTGTGCATTATATTGTTGATATTAAAAAAAAAACGTACATAGGTATATCTAAAAAAAAAAAATAACAAAGTCAAGTTTTTGGCATATTGTATTAAGATGAGAATTTAGATTTCGCCATGAGTTACACATTGATGCAAGAACGACGGGTCTGGTAAAATTCGTCGAGAACAGATTTTAGGATGTTTTTTGGACCGCAGCAACGATTCGAGCTGTGCGAAGTGTCGTGTGGCAGCGATCGCGGTGTTGTCTTCCGACACCTATCTACTTCTCCTCGTGTAAGTAAATTTATTACGAAAGAGCATCGTTCGTTGCCAGAAAGATGATTTCTGGTAACGCGCCAGGACATCTCGCTATCCTCTATCTATTTCTCTTTCTACGCTAATCTTCGCGTTATGACTACCTATCACTGACACATAAGATTTTCCTCGTCTCTCTGTCCGAGAGACGAGAGTACTTTCACTTTACTGGCCAAAACCTCAGATCGGAAGACTAATAAAACTAACATCTCTTCTCCGTGAGTATTTAAACGCATATTCTGCGTTTTATTGCGTATGGATATAGTCGCGATTTCAATCAATTTTATAATTTTAACAAACTTATATTTTAAGATTGAACTCTAATTCCATAAACCTTGGACAATCGTCTGACGTTATTGTTTTATTAGTTAAAACTTTACTAGCTAAAAACTCCGTAAAAATTCATGGGGTTTTATTCTATTAAGGAAACTAATGTTATTAAGAAAATAACATTAGTGTTTTTATTTATTTCATTTTTTTTGTTATATTTTTTAGTTTTTAGAAATTTCTCTACCAAATAGTTAATAATATATCTTATTTTTAAGAATTGTTCTAAACTTCGGACACCAATGTCCGAGGTTTAGAGTCAAGTTATCAATTTTCAACTTTTTTAACAACACGCGCTTCAGACACATTTACCTATTTAATTGTAGCGTGTATTTCGACAGCTATTTGTTACTGTACCACTTTGATACAATCGGTTATTCTCGAACAAGATGCGCGAGACATAAAACATATGCGAATGATGTCAACTGATCAGCATACAATACCCGTTCTATAATAACACCGAGCAAAAGGAAGAAAAAAAAAGACAACACGATAGGCGTCAAAGAGGAACAACGACATTCGCACAAACAACAAGATCTTTTCTCTCGCTTCGGCTTTCTAAATTTAGCTAATTATGAATGGATATTCGTCGCCGATGATCTGCCGCGTGTCTATTTAAGTTGAGAGCTCGCAGGCACCGCCGCAGAGCACGCGTGCGAATCACAAGCTCGAAATATGAAAGAAAATATCTCTGATATTTTTGAAATAATGGTCGTAAAAACAAAACACCCGGCAAATGTGATAAAAAAAAATACGATTTCTCTTTCCAAATAGGGCCATTATTTTTTTTTCCCGCAAATTCAGTGCGAAGTTGCAATTCTTTTTCTTATACTTATAATCCTCTGTTTCTCTCTCTCTCTCTCTCTCTTTCTTTTCTTTCTCTTTCGCGCCTCTCTTATATTTTTAATATTTCAACTCGAATTACTTCATCATCGTCTCGGTAAAATATATCATACGGATATTTTGCGGGTTTGTACTATCCGCAGACGAATAATGAATCACGCTTAATTGCCGGCGCGCAATCATATTTAATCGTAATTAATCGTGCCGGGCGGATGTTGATTGTAGCCGCGGCTCGCTCTGCGATTTCACGTTGATTCGACGCGCACGTAATATTTGCACACGATAGATAAACGAAGTAAAGGACAGCGCGCGCTAATCCATCGGCCGATCGAACGAATAATACACGTTTATATAATAAAAAGTATAAATACCGATATTTCTCAAGTCTCTCTCATTAAGCTTTGCAAATTGACACGCATGAAATTTGATTTTATTTCTTTTATTTTATAAACATCGAGAGAAAAGTTGGAGAGTTTCTTTTTATTTATATTTATTTCCGATGCGTCGGAAGTGAAACTAACGCAAATTTATGACACGTCTGACGCGTTTAATTGCTTCGAGATAAATGACAGTCCAAATTGGTCACGTGTCTCCCGAGAGAAACACGAATGGATATCAGCATGTACGATTCCGGACTATAAATAGAATGTAGATCTTGGATCACAGACTCAGACGGGAAAGGAGATCGATTAGTCATTTCCTCATCTTGTTTGGAACCATTCCATGCACGCTGGAATGCGCCTAATGTAACCACGCATAGAGAGAGAATCATCAACTCCCGCATCACGTCATCCGTAATGTGTATAATATGTTATCTGATGAGATAAGTAACGGTCTCGCGCTATGTTGACTATCGTTTCCCGCCGGACATTAATTTTGTTTACTTTATTTATTTGCGATATTACACAAGTAGAATAACATGCACTTGCTGTCGATCTAATCTGTTTTCATTTTCAATATTCCAAATCTTTCGACAGAACTTTAATTTGTGGCGCTTTCTCTTTTGAGATATTCAATGTTTAAAAAATTCCGACCAAGTTTTCACAAGCGAAAAATTGGTTCCGCCCGTTCCTCAAAGAATTCATAAAATCTCTATTGAGCGAATTCTGTTGGAAAATTTTTTTATCGCTTTTCTCTCCGGCTCTGAGCAATTATTATTCAATATTATTATTATTATTTTTTTTTTTGCATCGAAACTCATGTAACAGCGTTAAAACACGTAATTTGTTTGAAACATATTACAACGTCGATCCTTGTCGATCTTCCTAATTTGAGAAAGAGAAAGAGAGCTCGTACTTTTTTCTTCTTTCCGCTTCGCCACGCCCTTCCTCCATTTCCTGCCGGTCGAAAGCTTCTAAAGTTCAGGAGTCAAAGCCAGCAGCAGCCGCAGTAGCAGCGTCAAAGAGCTTTTCCGCCGCGCTCTCGTCATCACAGACGCCATCATAGTCGCCGTCGTCACGTGCCTGGAACCGGAGTTCCGTGTGCTTTTACCGCGCTTTCCGCGGTACACGCGCGTCTCTCTCTCTTTTTCTCTCTCTCTCTCTCTACCTTTCATCGCGTTCGCAGTACTTATCGAAGTTACCTAATTCGCGAAGCAGATTCCCTTTTAGAGCTTAAAAGTAAGATAGAATGAACAATATAAAGCGAAACTGTTTACATGTTGGACAGTAAAGTGCATAATCCTCCGCAATGGGCCTAAGGTTCAAGACCTAAACATGCGATATGCGATTTTCCGCAAACTGCAACTAGTCTTATCTTATCTTTTTTTTTTGTTTTCGCAACATTTATTGCAACCAACTCGCTGACTTTGATGTTGTGAAAAGTTAACGTTTTATTTTGCCGTGTGAGTTTTTATTTGTCCGTGTATATATAAAATCCACGGACTCGCGTACGTGGTTATTCGGAGACGAGCCAATTCAAAATCAATAATACTTGATCAGGCTGTCGCGCTATTCGGTCGGCGGTGCGGCGCGTCGTCGAAAGAGCACACACGGCACATCGGGGACCATGAAACCATTATCGCGTGTACACACGTGTAACTGTAACACACACACACACACACACACACACGTACATTGTCGCACGCGTGCACGCGCGAGTGTGCAATTTACATCGGCACATCCGAACAAAACCTCGACGTACCGACGAATAACAAGCTTTTATGTCATTAACTACTATCGGCGGTACTCAATTAAAAAAAAAGATAAAATAAAAATACTATCGATATGGCGATATCTTCGGAACGAAATAGAGTGGACCATCGCGAGATAAAATGTTTTTAACGTGAAAATTTTACACATCCGTACGCATATATGCGGAACTAGACTTCTGATAACAGTTGAAGAAATAATTACGCGTAAAACTGCATGTTATAATAATATACCCGTTTTCAAGTTTACATTTTTGATGTGAAGTATCAATCGAACGGAAGGAGGGGAAAGGGAGGAGGAAGAGAGAGAGAGAGAGAAGTACTCCGGACAACACATATATGGACGCGGTGCGGCGGAGGATGTTCGATATTACGGACGCGGAATTAAAACGAAACGGCAGAATTTTCCGCTGTAACTTAATTAATTTTTATTACGCGCGCTCACATACTGCGATTGCGGTCTGAGCTCGCACTTATACTTATTAGACTGGATTACCTTCTCGCAAGATAATTGCAAAATCGCTGGCTGATAACGAGTTAATTAATTAAGCGGGTTTTTCATGTAGTTATCGACCAATCGCGAGTGCGCATTAAATTGGCTCATTTCTGCAACACACCGACACATTTTTATTCTCCTGCATGTTATCGTCTACCGGCGCCAAGATTTTTCTCAGCGCATTCTTTTGCGTTTCTGTAAACCCTGCGACACAAAAATTAAACTTTTTGCGGACAGACCTCAAAAATTGACCTACGAGTCAGACAGATTGGGTCTGTGAAACCCGCGCGATCTCAAGATCGAATATATTCGCGAGAAATCAAATATTTTTTCAATTTCTTTTTTTTTTTTTAAATCAAAAGTTTGAACGATAAAAAAACAAATTGAAAAATTCTCTAGTTTCGAAGAAAGCGTTAGAAAAAAATTAATTTTTTCTAGAAACGCCGATGCGCAATTTTTGAGGTATGTCTGAGAAACCCAGTCTGCGAACTTAACGAAGGGTTAAAAGTATGTTATCCGCGCACATCTCGAAAGATGTGCCTCGTTAACTGCTTAGTAGCTTTTGTTTCAACGAAGCGTTAAACGGAGAAATCGTACGTGATTGCGAGTCAGAGAGATAAGTTTTGACAGAGAGAGAGAGAGAGAGAAAGAGAGATACGCGTACTCTTCTCTGGCCTCGTATAATCATACATTATCATCCATGATTATCCGAATAATTCATGATGAGAATCGAATATCAGTCGCATGTGCGTCAGATTTGCAAGGCAAACGATGCCATGAATTCTAACCGTGTTTACAGCACGATGTTCGTCACGCGAGTGTATTATCATCTATATTTGTTAACATGTCATGTCATTTTCGATTTAACATGGCCTTTGCTGTATTTCGTTCCGTACGACACAAATAGCGCGTATGAGGCAACATAAGTAAGACCACGTTGGATGTAACGCGATGCGCACATCCGTTTCCAGCGTCTCTTGTTGAAAGAAAAAATTACATAAATTGAATAATATGAGAGAAGAGCAGCAGCGCGTCTCCCTACACCGAAAAAATTATATTCTTGTAAGTAGAAGATTTTATACTTAAAAAATCTTCTTAAAGATTTTAGATGATATTCTTCTGAAATTAAGAATATATTCTTAATTTAAGAATATATTCTTTATTTAAGAATATATTCTTTATTTAAGAATATATTCTTAATTTAAGAATATAGTCTTTTTCGATAGTGAGATATATATGTTTTTCTATAGAGGCTTTTTATATTCTAATCAGTATATATTCTTATCAATATTACTATTCAGAGGATTTTCCTCTTAAAATAAAAAACTCTTCTTGGCGTCTATTTTAGTATAAAATATACTTAAAGTAAGTGGGATATCTCCTCAAAACAAGAATACAATTATTTCGGTGCAATGATCGCCGATTAGACGCACCGGTTGTGCGATAAGAAAGAAACGTCTGATTTCTATCGCAAGTAAATACAACCGTGACTATTTTGCGTCGTTTATTTACGTCTGATGATGACACTGCGATATTATTGGAACGTACTTTACGCATCGAATCGACGTTATATTACGTAAGGTCGCACCCGCGTAATGAGAAAACTTTTGATATTGCAATCTCCATATTCGAACTTGCTGTTTCACATAACTTTTCACACATGTATGTACATATACGTTTTTGTATAGTTGCGTTTAATGAACGTTACGTAATTGCGCTTCTAAACTGAATCGCGGCTGATTGTTTGCACTTGAAAAAGTTGAGAACGTGAATTGAAAAAAAAAAACAAAAAATCTGTGCAAAATATATATATGGTACTCACTATAAATTTATCGTTCTCGCGATGACACACACACAAAACCTAAAACCGGAAATGTCAAACGCGGCTGACATGGATCGTTGAAGATTATTCGGGGCTTTTGCGGTTATGCAAATAAAGCGTCAACCGGCCGTGGCAGTCTCTCTCGCGCCAAGCGCCTTGATCGAATCCTACGTTCCGCTTATACGGCATTGACCGCCAACGATGCGGCTGATAGTCGTGCATAACATCGTGTGCGGTTATAGTCACGTGGAGATGTGAATGCGTCGTGGGGCGTTTGTGTTCTTGCCCAAGTAGTGTAGTTGCGAAATAGCGTAATAGAAATCGATAGTGCGTTATAATCTCTTTCTTTCTTTCGTTCGTTCGTTCGTTCGTTCGTTCGTTCTCGCTCTTTCAATCGCGATTTGTAATCGCGATAAAAGACAAGAAAATTCGTTCAGTCTAATTCGACGATACGTTCGAATGAGAATAAGTTCGCGACTTATATTCAGCGATCCATTTCGAGAGGATCGATCGCGATACGGCAAAAATAAATGAAGAAAGCGCACCAATGCACATAGCATTGCGCTTTCGTTCGCGTCCGGCAACTTTTCCTCCGTGAAAGCAGAAACACGAGGAAACATCGCACGTTGTTTTTCAGCGGACAGTTTAATTCCAAGATCTGTTATCCGCGCGCTGAACGTGCTTTCCATCTGGCTTGACTTATTTATCTTCCTCTCTCTTATTTTTATTTCCGCTGATAAAGACGAAAACGAAGTCAGTTTCTTAACACACTCATTTTAGTGTTAATTAATCATTTTTTCTAACACAAAACATTTTCGAGTCTCTTTCTCTTTTGATACGTATATACGAAAATAAAAATAGTACGCTGTAAATGTTACAAGAACTCCATCACTCTTTGGCAAAAGTCAAAACAAGTAAAAAAAAAAAAAAGAACGCGATATTGCGGTCGGAGCTAACTTGTAATTACACTTTTAATGGCAAAGATTTCTCAGCGCGTTTTCTCGCGCTGCTTATGTCTCGTTGCGCTGCGACGCGTTGAAGCCTTCCTTAAGGCTGATAGGTAAGGTAAACGGTTGTTTCGATCGAGCATATCGTGGTGTCTTGTTGGATGTTCTACACCCTGAGTCTAAACGTGTCAACAGCGACGAAAGACGGTGGAAGGCACGTGTACTCGACGCGTACGCCATAATTACGTGTCAACACAAGTACAGGGAAGCGCGTCGTGCTAATACCACGACCCGGCTCGCACGACGCGGTTGGTCATACTATCTTATCGATGCGGTAAATAAGTTAGCTTCGAACGTAACGCTTTCTTTACTTATCGGCTTTTTACAAAATATCGAGTTGTTGCAACACTTGTAACGTACTGTTTTAATTTTTCTTAGATACACGTATCGAAAGAGAAAGAGAGACGAGTGAGGAGAGAAATATATATCGCTGTCGAAAATTTGTTTTCGCTCGAAATTAACGCTCGTAATAGATGAAATAACAATAGACGCTCGGCTCGTAATAAATACAAGCAACTTCAATTCCATGTCATCAAAACCGAAAACGAACGAGAGTCATCAGGAATGAGTAAACCGAACGAGTAAAACCAACTGTGAGAAGCGCGCGAATGACTGGCAAGATCGTTGCGCCGCCAGTTGCGTGCGTGTGTGTCTGTCTGTTTCTTGTCAAGCTCGCGGGCACAGGTGTATGGCTTATAAGACTACTGCAGTAGCCTCCTGCGGCAGTGGCAAAGGTAAACTCTCTCTATCCGGTACTTGTCGTATATCCGTTTTGCCGTCGAGCAAGCGGCAGACCGAGCGAAGAGAGAATGAGCGAGATGAAAAGCGCAAGACGGAGAGGAAAGAGAGAAATAGAGAAGAAGGGGATAAATAGAGAGAAAGTCTAGAGAGAGAGAGAGAGAGAGGGAGAGAAGCTACATGGAAAAGCATAGCGCAGCATAGGCAGCTATCGTGAGAGGTACGCGGATCAATATTCCGTCCGGTCCATCCTCTGACCCCATATCTCTCTTTTCCTCTTACTTGCGTATCCCACCCTCCGACGTCGTCGTCGTCGTCGTCGTCGTCGTCGTTGCTGCCGACGACGACGCCGCGCCTCGTCTTCCTTTACTTCTCTCGTTATACACCGTTTCTGCGCTGTTCCCTCGCCACATCGTTTTCTTCGCTTTTCAGCGTCGGCTACTCTCCACCTCAAATCCATGACCCTCCGGCGCCGCTGTACCTATTTACGAGAAAGCTAAAGCGAGATGTCGGTATCTCGTTGGTCTGTTCTTTCTCTTCTCTACCTTTATCAGGTCGACATTTATCCAGAAATGTGCGTCTTGAACGCATTATCCATATGTTTCTCTGCTTATATATGGTTGACGGTTGAAACTCGCGAGTTTTTCCAACAACGTGGATTCGTTTCGCGCTCAGTCCGACAAGAAAACTCTTCCCTCATTGGCTTTATTATACATCGGGCAAAAAAACAGCTTGTAGCGTGTAACGCTCAATGTAAGCGCATTTTACGCGCTATTTCTAAAAGAAATCGCACTCCATTCAGGTCTGACAACTTGCTCCTCTCTCTCAAGCTCCTCGGGCAATTGTTCTCTCGCAAATTAAATCTTCACGGAGATAATGAGCGTGAATATATGTTCTCGCTGGATTATAATTACTGGGACAAAAAATATAAATACGAGAGAGAGAGAGAGAGAGAGAGAGATTGGTTATAATGTACTCGTTTTATTTGCAGAATCTCTTCGTTTTAAATGAACTTCGGAATCGTAACGCTATAACAACGTGTAACATATGCGCACGTTTCGTTGCCAGTCGCGTCTCGATACGACGACCTATATTCTCTTTACCGCGGTCTCTTCCGTTCTGCTTTCTTTTTCGTTCGTTATTTCGTATCCTTTCTCGTTTTTCATTCTTTACGTCGTTCTTTTCTCTCTCCTCCTTTCCTCGACTTTTATCGACCGTCGAACTTGCACGACTGCCAAGCGGCGACATTAAGGGTGTCAATTCGTTTCGACAAAGTGCCCTTCTTTCTTTATTCATCTTATTTTCATTCGTCCTCTTTCGATTTTCCATTCGAGCGCATATGTCGCGCGCGTATAATCCGCGCGATCTCACCTCGCCGCGCCGATGAATAAATCTTCGTTTTAGTTCGCGTAATAGGTCTATCATCAGTGTTGTCTCAACCAACGCGCGTACTTTTGTGTCTCGTTTTTTTTTCTCTCTCTCTCTCTCTCTCTCTTTTGTTCTTCTCTCACAGTAATTCATTTTTTCCTCCGTTCTCTCTGTCTTGATCGTGTCGCCCGCGCACACGCATCGAATAGCCCGCTTATCCATTCACGTCATCGAGTCACCGTCAAGCCCGCTACTTTCCTTTCGACGCCTGCCTGGAAATGGCAGCTGTCGCATCCGCTGTCAATTATCGTGTCGCGGATTCTAAAAGGTTGGCTTTACCACCATAGATTCCGATTCGACATTGATCGCCGCATATCTATAGACATACTTCTTTTCTCACATCGGTTCTTTTACCACGTGATCGGATTCGCAATAATAGGACCGAGATTATATCACGTTCATTAAGAGAGAAATAAAATGACAGGAATTGTGACATGGATTATTAATACGACCAGCTTTTTCAATTTTTTTGCGCGCTCGAATTGATTCGATATTTTTTTTTTCCGGATTCGATGACGCGCGCATATTTCCAATTTGAATTTTTCAGCGGAATGAGCGTTTGCTCTCGTATAATATCGCGAAGTTTTAATACATAATCGCATATTGTTTTAATTAAAAAAAAAAAAATATTAAAATCGCGCGCCGCATCGATCGTGATCAATCGATTTGTTAATTAAACCGAGCTAAACTCGATTAGAAGAAGAAGAAATTAGAGATCTGGACTCACACATTCGTAACACATTCGCACACGATGTCCTCGATCATTAATATTCGTGACCCAAATAAGTTCATCGAGTTGCTCAAAGTAGGTCGCGAAACTGGTTTTGGCGTTCTCGGTTATTTAGCAAGCTGTACCATCGACCACAATGAATGCATCTTGTGCAAATGTTGGATCTGCGACAAAAAAAAAAAAAAAGCACTCGGTTGCGCCACCAAAGCTAACTTCTGAGGCGTAGTTAAGACGCGAAATTACAAAGTGATAATTAATCCTTTTCAGTCGGAGCACTCAGAGGTATGGATACCCAGTTTGTCATAATGGATAATTTATATAAATATATAATATCAATAAAAAAAAAAAAAAGACGTACGATCGACAAAGCGGACGAACGCTTGTGCCGGAAGATATTCGGCTCTCGATCGCAACACGGCAAAAATGTTTTGCCGGAAGATTCCCGCGGACGTCGATATGAAAAAGGATTAACTTTAAATCGCTCTAAGTAATTGTCACCGTTCCTTCGTTTGTCATTAAAGCAGTTATGTGGAAGAACGACGCGTGTATATGTATATACGTGGTGCAAACGCGAATTATATTCTTTGCTGTGTGTAGTGTTTACGACGGACTATATATTCCAACAAACAAAATCAAATTGCCAATCACACGACGGACGGTAGCGTCTATAATATACGGAAAATTCAGCGCGCGCGCGTGTGTGAATTCAGTTTCTCTACATGTATATTGTTATCGGAGTGTCGCGTGGGAAAGCAAACGATCGTTCGTTGTAATTGGAAGATTTCTCGTTTGCACCTAACTCGAGAATCTGATAATTATAGCTCGCACACCCGGATCGGGTATTAATGCGACACACGGCATATCGCGTCGCACGCATACGAATAATATTCTTCTTTTTTTTTACAGAACGTTTCTGTGTTTCTCTATTGTAAGATTTTGTTATTTATAAATACAACTATACGTAATAACAAGATAAAAATGTATATTTATCGTCTTGATTACTGTGTGTTGCGCGCAAACATTTTTACGATCGCAAATAATTAAATATGATATTAGCCATTACGCTTTTTTAAAAGCGGAAATTATATCTCGGTTTATTTACCTAATTTAATGTATTTTTTTAAATAAGAACAGCGAAATGGACAAAGTTTCTGATTTCTGATTTGTCGGAAAGAATTTTCATTAAGGATTTCTAGATACGCGTAGGAGGATGATTTCATCCGCGACGTAATACGGATTGACAGTGAACACTCCGAGACTGATAGCGCGCATTGTGCACGTTGTAATGAAACTCTAAAAGGATTACACTGAATTCTCTCTTTCGCGCAAAGCCGGTCAACAGATTATGTTCAACACTCGTTGCAAACAGGTCAAACGAGCTTTGATATTTCTTTCTGTGTATATGAAAATTCGACGTTGAATTATTTATATACATTACATTTCAATTTAAGTAAATTGTTTGGAATGCACCTCGAGATCTCACATTTTTAATAAAAAGAAATGCGAAATATGTATGCATATATATATATATGTATATAAACGCGTTAATTTATATAGATATTTCATCGAATTATACTTAATAATGGAACAATTTGTCAAACACGATATGCGAAATTAATTGAAAGTTTTGTTTAAAATGGATTTCGCATTATTTTGTGAAATATAACACAACTTTTATATAATTCTATCTTTCTCTCTCGAAATATTCGCGCAAATAGGTATCGCTCTCATTTCCATTGTGTTGTCTCATGACAGTATTATATTAATTACATAGTAATATTGGAAGTAAATTTTACGTAAAGTCAAATATCTCTGAAAACTATGTGTATATTGTGCAACATTTATTGTTATTGCAACATCTTTTTATTGAGAAAAAACTCAAACAATTTGTTGTGGATGTAATTAATATCATTGTACATGCCCGCTTATACGTCTCGTTCGTGGTGATCACTATTCTTGCGCAGATACACAGACGCAAAAGCGTCACTCATTGTATATCGGTATAGACTTGATTGAACGTTTTCTCAGTTTTCGCTCGTCGACCGAATTACCAGATATCGACTTTTGGAACTATCGGTTATCCGAGCTTTTTCCTAGATTGAATATTCAAATTAGTTGTTGCGTTCAAGCAGCAAGAAAATATATCGCTTTTCTCCTTAATTTCGAGTGTAATGTCACAGATACCGAGAGAGATAGAAGTATAAGAGTGCATTCACTACTACGGAAGAATGTTTTTGTTTTATCTCTTACCTCAGTATTTCTCTCTCGCTATCATCAAGAAACAAATTCATGTTTTTGTTGCATCTAATTAAGTGCTAATTATATATTAATTGTACTCCAATTTCGAATTTATTATCACATTTGTCATTAGGTCAGTACTTTTACTTTTTATAATCAAAATTAATATTTCTCAAATTGCGAGCAGAAAAGATGTACAAAAAATACGTACATAAAAAAATGTTTGTTAACAATAGCAAGGAGAAGAGTTATTATATGGTCAGCAAGAAAAAGCCAAACAGAAATCGTTCAACCTTTCAATTAAAAAAAAAGAAATTTAAAAAAAATATTGATGATTTTGCAAAGATATTCGATCTTAAAGTCGCGTTTGCCTCACAAACCCAATCTACAGTAATCGTAGATTTGTTTTTAGATTTACAAGCAAAAAGTTATAAAACGACCCTCGCTGTTAAATACATAAATAATTCAACGATATAATCTTTCTATTTTGCCAGCGAATAATTTATGTAAATGTAAATGTATTTACAAAATTAGTGCCCCTTTTTAATCTTGTCTCAGAATGATTAACAACAAACAACAATATTGTTATACATATATTAATGTATAAAATATTTGTGTATGAATTTGAAATCAATGTCTTTCCAAAATCAATTTTATTATTATTTGCATCGATATTATTTTAAACGGAATATCTTGATTTCAATTGTTATGTTATTGTCTAATTAACATATTGAGATTGTAATTATACGCTTCTCCGAGTTGATGTGTATACATTCATGAAAATCAATTTGTACATTTTATTCGATGTATATACAACGTAAAATAACTTACCTAACCTGTGTTGAAACTGTAGTTGTGTTTCTCTCGTGTTTGTCTCGTGTCGTAAACATCATTTAAGAGAGAGCTAATATCAAACTTGTTTTTCATCGGGAAATTCAAATCCACTTTGTTCTGTTCAGTTATAATATATTCTTGCTGGGGCGATATACAATATTGTGCGTCTTTGCTCAAGTTTTTTATTACAGTTCTGGAACATTTTAATAATTTGGATCAATATTCCGAGTTTTGATTGTAACGTGAAGAGTGGTTATTGCACACACGATTTTCCGTATACAATTTATATCTGCGAGGACGGTAACGCTCTTTCAACATGGCCGATAGAAAGGATTTGTATCTATCCGACGATTTGTACGACCCAGACGAGCTCTATCATGAATGCTTCTCTCCGACATGTGAGTCACCCGTTTCTGCGAGAAAATGTTTTTCTCCATCGACGATTGACTGTGCCTCGTCGTCGAAAATCGATTTCTTGCCTTGCGAATCGACGCCGAAAATTTCGAACAAAGTGTTTCTCAGTCGGGAGTGCAACGATAACAAGGAGAATGAATTGAAGGAAATGCTTATACAAGAACTCGACGAAGAAGACAAGAATGAATTTTCTGATAATAATTTGCGCGCGTTCGATCGAATGACTTCAGAGGAAGTGGATTTTACGCCACCGAGATATTGCAATAACGTGAGTCCTGCGATAGAGAAGCTTATTCGGATGATGAACACACCGAGCGCATCGATCGACCAGATACCAAAACAAGCCATTTATTCGCCTAACTGTTTCGACAGCAAGATGTTTAACGACGACTCCTATATCTTGAGTAAACAATGTTTCGATACCAGTTCTAGTCCGCAAACTCCTTCGAGAAAACGCAATTTATCTACTTTTATGTTGAAAATGACGCTGTCAAAAGACGTTGATATCTCGTTTCCACAAACTGTGCAAGAATCATCGTTGCCAGAATATGCTTCGCAAAAATTTATCGATACGCTTCCGGTCGAAAAAGAGTCGGTTCAAAATTCATCAAATTGCGAGGTAAAATGAAAACTTAATTGATCTATATAAATAATCAAAAACCAACCTCTCTCTTATATGAGATATTGTTTTCAGTAGGACGTTATTTATGTCTCTGAGATACACTTTGTGTTAATGACGTCGAACAAGAATCGTTGGAGAAGAGAAAATTTGTATCGACGAAAACGAAGAATGTCGAAAGACAGCGATAAAGATAGCGCTTTCGGTGAATTTACAGAATCTGATCAGGAGTAATTCAGATGGCATCATAAGAGAAGCCATCTATAAATTAACAAGCGAAATTATACACTAATTGCCCAGTCGATATATTCACGACATGTTTTTCCTTTTTATTTTAATTTTCTTACAAAATAATTAAATGATAAACGAAGAAATAAATCGCGATATATAGATAATTATACAAATAAATTATACAAATAGTTAATCACTTTTAATTAATCAGCTTATTTGTTATTAAGTTGATACTCATCATTAACATACGGATAATTTGCTCGAAAGTAATGTTGATTCTATAAATTATTTATCTTTATTACATGATATGTAAGTAATACGCAATCTTATTTTATTGAGTTTTTTTTAACATTTTATATATATATTAATTATTTTTATCTACTGATTTTGTGAATTGATTACTATAACATGAAAAATATAACAAAAATACTAAATTAAATTAATAAAAATAGAACAATTATTTTATATTCCGTGTATGTGTGTGTGTGTGTGCTCGCGCGCGCGTGAGATAGTTGTTTTTGTAGTATATATTTCTACAATTTCTCTCTATTACCACGTAAGGCAGTGTTTGTAAACCCCAACTTGTCGGATAGAATAACGTGTATACAATATTTATATCAACCAATCAGAAGAAATCGTTTGCTTCTTTCTTGTTATCCTGATTGGTTGATCAAAATCAATGTAACCTACAGATAAGATTAAGATTTTTCGAACTCAATGTATCGCGTTGAGCGCTTCTCTCACAGTCAGTCAAAATCCGTTCAATCGTCGAGCAATACGTGTCGTTTGCTTGCATTTGGTATTTATTTGTGTTAAGCAAAAATTGAGTTTTGTCACTTAGGAAGATAAAGTGTGTTATCACTTCTGCTACCTGAGAAGTCAATCTCTCTCTCTGTTTAATATCTTTAAAATTTTATCTGTTGTGTATATATCGGATATTCAAAGAGACGAAAGCAACCTTTTAAAACCGAAATCTTGAGATAAATCGAACAAAGGATGGAAAACACTTATTATTACTCAGCCGTAGCCGACATCCAAATGCTAAATGGGACAACAGTGCCCGATAGAGAAGTGTTGTCCAACGATTCGATCGATCGAAAAACGCGAAGCAACGGGAACCAGAATGTCGGTTCCGCCAAATCGGAAACAAAGATCGATAAAAGTTTCGAAATTGCCAAATCGAATCCTTCGGTCGCAACGACGTTAGTCGGCGATCCTAATTTCTTGAAAGACGGCGAGGTGTTTGAAACGGATACGTTCGACGATCGATACAGTAGAAATATCAAAAAAACGCAGAATTACATGGAAAAGTTATTGGGTAAAATGGAGGGAACTGTTCGAAATTCTTGGTCGATCTCCAAGATATTCGCGTCGCCGCAACGATCGAAGGAAATGAAAGAGAACAAGGAAACTAGCGGGAAAAGTAAGACGAAGGACGACGAGCACGCGGACACGCCGGATACTTTGTCCGCGCCGACGTTTACGTTGCGTTTAGGAACGTTCAGAGGAAATACGCGGATCCAGATACCCGATCGGGTTTTGTCAGGTAATGTGTTTTACCTTGGCAGAAACCATAGTCGATCGATGATCGTGGCGTGCCGCACGGTAATAACAACGATTTCAACCTTGAATGCCGTATGTTTTTGCATTGGTCGAACTCCGAGTGTGTTGTGCGAGATATTGCCGCGCGGTGTGCTTCGTTGTCGCCCACCTGTTACCCATTCGCGCAAATCGTTATCGATCTGAGAACAACATTATAGATGTTATTAACTGTAAACTTTTATTTCAGTATACCTAGTTAGTGAGATATATATATATATATATATATATATATATATATATATAATCCGTGTTAAAACAAAAAATACGATCGTGTTGATTTAAAATAGAAAACGAAAAGATTGAGGAAAAGAACAAATCTTTTTTCTTTGTAGGAGAAGAAATGTCAGTGATCGGTCATTAGAGACACGCAGTTTAAAATATACAATGTTTAAATTATACAATTTTCAATATATTACACGTATAAACTTTTGCCAAAATTGCGACACATGTAACTGACAAATTTCGAAACTTGTTACGTTACAGTGTGGTTTTATTACGACCGACAATAAAATTTTTTCGTGTTGAAGGACGAGGTTATTTTTTCAGCTGTGTCTTCGTCGGTGCAAACACTTGAGTAAATTTTGTTTTAAAGACGTTGGTTTGCGTGATAGGCGCGATTAATGACTTTAATCTGAATTGCGTAATCTCTTCACAAATGCCATAAACGAGCACATCGCTACACAGCATTACGCAATTGTTTGCGTAATTAGTCGAAATTAAAAAAACGTATCACAAACGCGTTTTCATCGTCTTTGTTGAACCCGTTTTTGAAGCTTTTTCGATTTGCTTGTTTTAAAATTGCGAAAACACACACCAGAAGGCGAATATAGCGGAGCAAATTGAACATGTTTCGCGGGGGCTTTTGTATTTACACTTTTTATAGCGGAGCGAGAAAATGAAAATACAAACTGTGTTCGCTACGTAGTTCTTCGCGAAAGAAAACTGTGATTTAAAGAGTGCGCGAGAAAACTCGCGAAGAAAACAAATGATAAATCATTTGTTTGGACGAGAAATAGCGAGAAAAAAAAACGAAATTACGCGAAATTATATCCTGGCGGTTCTTTCGTGTAACGTATACGTAATCGTTAATTCTTACAGAGAAGGGGAAGAGAGACATGACACTTTTCTCTTTCTCACTCTGCGCGTTGAGAGAGTTGTTCGATCAATATTTAGGCACAGTCGCGCACCGATTTATTTGCGCGACGAGTTCGCTTTGTGCAATGCCGCCGTATCTTGTAAAAACCGAAGATATTAATTGTTACATGAGATCACTTGTTTAATTGACGTAGTTTAGACAACATTCTTTACACGCGTTTATTCTAACGAAAAGAAATTGACTTTCTTGATGTTTTTAAAAGGCTCTAGATTTGTTAAGAAATTATTTAACCCTTTGTCTGCAGACTGGGTCTGCCAGACCCACTAAAAAGCAAATTGCGCATCGGCGTTTCTTAGAAAAAATTAGTTTTTTTTTTTAAACGCTTTTATCTTCGAAACTACTAGAGATTTTTTCAATTTATTTTTATGGTTTTTGTTTTTGTTTTTTTTTTTTATCTTAAAGTCGCATAGGGTCTTACAGACCCAGTCTGCAGTACTTGTAGGTTGTGTTTTACGTCTGCAGACGAAGGGTTAACGAAAACATATAAAAGTTTTGCGTTTATTTTTACATGTTTATACTCTTTTTGTCGTCAAATTCAACAACATTATACATGTTGTACACATCTAGTGCCTACACATGTGCTTCTTATGTTTCCGAAATTGTATCACATGTTTCTGATTTGTTTTGTCAATAGATGTCCCATTTCCACCGTCGCACAAAATGACAGTGGCAGAGGTTTTCGACGAGCGAACAGGATCTCCACGGCCGGAGGTTCTCAAGCAGCACTTTATCCTCGAAGGTAGAATCGACGAAGCCGCGGCTCTTCGCATAATCAACGAAGGTGCTGCTCTTTTACGCTCGGAGAAAACCATGATAGACATTGAGGCTCCGGTCACTGGTGAGTCGATCATAAAATTATATTTTATCTAACTTTGATTAGAAACTACACAGTTTATTATATATATATATATATATATATCATTCGTTCTCTAACTGTCCTCTCACATTTCTGATCGGTGGAAACAATCTTTTGACGAGAATTCATCGCGATCTGAATAACATGCGCATAACACTCCCTGATTTTGAACGAAATAACTGCATCGATTAATTACATGTAATATACGCAGTCTTTAATTTAAAAAATTGTGAAAATTTGATCCGTCATTTGCGTCTGTTACGAACGCGCTTGCTTTTATATGCGCGCTTCGTGATCAATTATCCTTGAATTAAGTTCGTCGCGACGGCCTTCTTTTGTGGCGTCCGCTGATTGTTCTGGAAGCGTGGAATAGGAGAACGCAATAAATCCCACCCTCTCGGCTACTCCGATCGATTCACTCTTATATTTCATTCTAATACCTCCTTTCACTGCTCTTCCTGCCGTCGTCATCTCTTTTACGCACGCATCTCATTGACAGTTATTACTTTTTCGCGTCGCAGCGATACAAGTTTCATTAGGCGGCGGTTAAATAGGCCACGCGTATTCCACGTTGCTCTTCCCGAAAAAAATTTCGTCTATGTATCAACGAGACTTTTTCTTGAAACGTTAAAGAAGATATATCCAATCGAAAGAAGAAAAGTGATATTCGCATAAATAAAATAATATTTTTTCAACGTCTGATTAACGGGATAATTTGTTCATTATTTCGAAAATCGATAATCGATCGAAAAATGCAGATTATCCCGCCTTTTCCTTCATTATTATTTATCTCGAGTTCAATGAAGATTAATTTTGACACTAACAATATTTTACCCGCGTTTAATTAATTTATAAATAAAAAGCGCTAACCTTTAACTCAGTCATGTATTGTTTGAAAAAATATATATTTTGTATTTTATCTTTCTTTCTTTCTCTCTTTTTTTATATATATGCAAACAATTATATATAACTTTCGATAACGTTTATCAAATTTCGTGTCACTTCTACACGTGCATTTGTGGCAGTTAAATGCTGTATATTTTCGCGCATATGTTAGTTGCATAGAATCGATGGCCAGCGAATCAGCTTGAGATTTATTTTCGTAGGTCGGCGACCGGGAATCGGTCATCTCTCCTCCTTTCCCTCCCATTGCGCTCGTTTCGCACGCTTTTTCACTCCTTCGGTGTTCGCCGTGCAATTCGTCGTCCGCGCGTCTGATGCATCCTCTCTCGCAACGCGCCGCCGTAATTCATCTTTCCATCCAACTGCAGTCCCCCGACCGCGCCATCTCCTCTGTCGTATCCGCGATGCGGATTCGCATTCGACAACCAGACGCCTGGTGCACCGCAATTTCTCTCTGTCGCGCCGTGTGCTCTTCTTTTTCATCCCTCTCTTCTCTCTGAGCGACACGTGTGCCAAAAGCGAGCGAGGACGAGCTGCGGCAGCTTGCGCGCACCAGTTATTATCTCCAACAAAGCAACCACGCGGAGAGGAGCACTTTCGTTTCATCAAAACGGATATATAGATCGCGTTTCGAAAATTTATGTAACTGATCTCTGAATTTATTGAGAATTTAGCGAAAGAGAAAATCACACACGGTCGATATGGCGCGGCGATACTCGCTCATGCGTCAAGCTTCATTTGTTTGATGAACCGTGACATGTGTGTGTGTGTGTGTGTGTACTGAAAAACATAGACGTTATAAGGAAAAAAAGACGCGTGTACGTTAATCCAATGGAAAATTAACTAACGTTATCACATATATTTTGCATGAAAGTGTGATATACAGTTTTCAAAATTTTTAAAATTGTTCGAAAAACAAGAAATCGTACATATAATATGTAACTTCTTATACATATTGTGTGTATGATTTATATATATACCATATTTTTATATAGTATATTTAATATTACATACATATGTATGTAATATAGTATATAATTAAATATAATATATAAAAATATGGTATTTGTATATATATAATATATATATATATAATAATATATATAATATATATATATATATACAATATTTTTTACGTAAAATAATCTTATTATATTTCAAATGAATTTTTTCTGAAATTTTAATAGTGTCACGTATTACCTCTCGCGCAATTAGCGAGCGGATCTAACGATTTTTATTAAGTGCGGCATTTCGGATTGAAGTCGAGGTGGGATCAAATTGCGCTTGGATAATTGGGAAGAGGGCAAAAGACACGTTGGAGTCTTCCTTTGAAGCGACCGGGTTTCTTCCGGCCGTACGGCTTCCCGACGCGTTTCTTTGATCGACGTAGGTATATAATCCTCGATTGTTCTCAATCACCAACCAGCTCGGTCCTTACACGAAATAGCAGCTTTGGCGAACGGGGACACACGGTAAATCGGATGACAGTAATTTGTGGCTGCTTAGATCTCTCGTTTCTCGCGCGCTTGTATTTTACCCTATTATTGTGTGTATCAGAAATCCATGTGTATCGCATATCATTGATTACTGAATTAGTGTTTTTCTCCGCAAAGAGCTTGAGGTTTTTTCGACACAATTTTGTCTTTGTGATGATTCCTTTGGGATTTAAATTGCAACACAGCGGTTTTGTCAGATCATTACTTCGGTCCAGTTAACTCAGATCAATTAATTAGTTAATGATAAAAATATTAATTTTTTGACTTATTTAACATAGTCGACGTAAACATCGCGCTGTCAAAATTTGACATACTTTTTTTTTTTGATATAATATAAATAATAATATATAAATTTAGAGATAGAAAACACACTAACGATAGTTCGGTAAAATCGGCTCTTAAATCCCGAGGTTTTTCCCAGCGTTACGCGAATCGCAGCTCGCTAAACGAACTTAGCGGATATTCAAATTAATGATAATGTCTTGCTCGAACGTAGTCAAACGGTGGTTTTTAGTCGGTGATTAGTGCGTTTCTTTACATTGTGAAGAAGTAAGCCATTTCCACGTCCATATTAGAGCGAAGTGACTCAGTTCAGAGTTTTTACGTTTAACTTTGCTCTTTCTGCTCGCTTTTTAAGCCCGCGTAATAAAACAGCGCGTTACGATAATCGCCTCGACATTTCGCACTAATATATCTTCTTCATTTTTTTTTCTTGCAATTTTTTTTATTCCGAGTTCTTTTGTTACGCACGGTCCATAAAGCTTCACTACCGTTTCTGTGGTGCTTGTGCGCTCGATGAAACAAAAAGAAAAAGTAACGGGGTTTTGCGATTAAAAAAATACTAATGCCGTAAGTCGGAGCTAACTTTTTCTATTGCTCTATCTCTTTACAATATATTTACAATATATTTACAATATATTTACAATATATTCAACTATTTTTCAAAATAACTCTCTTCTTTTTCTTACATTTCCACGCCAGTTCGATTACATCATATAAGCATATTGTATGTAGAGAAAGTCATTTACATTTAATGCGCTCGGTGCAAACCAATCTAACTTTCTCCATTCAAGAGTGTCCACTAGAGATGCAAGTATGAAAATCGTCCAAGTGATCGTCACAATTGGATTGCCTTATTTCGATTTCGCTTAGTGGAATGATCTCTGTAAGATGATTCTCATTTGCGTTAAGCAAGTGTCCTTGCACTTTAAATCTAATGCGTTTTTTTTTTGTAGCAAATAAAATCTCGATGTTTTTAGAGAGGGAGAGAGAGAAAGAGAGAAGTCGACTCTCGAACACTTGTGTTCGTCGCAACTATATGCAAACTCTTGTTTGTAGTTGGCGGATGAGAGAGATCCACTTTGTTATGAACACGCGCATGTCGATTTCGCGTTATTGAAAAAAAACTTGTGAGCAATTAAGATATTTATCGATATCAATTCGGAGAATTAACGTATGCGTAAATATTGTTTTTATTTTCGTATATAATCGCGCGAAAGCTGAACTGTTGGCGCGAAGTTCGGAACGCTGAAACGGTAGTTATTATCTACCGGTGCGCGCTATCTTAATTGTTTTCCTGTCATGTTGCGGTAAAATTGATACCAAGCCGGAAACATGATTGCGCTAGTGTCGGGTCGTATACCAAAACCCCAGACCCCGATATAGAGGCATAAATTATTCATGCACAAGTGTGCGCGGAGAGTGGGGAAGTGTGAAACATAACGACAATATTGCCCGATCGCGATAAAGCATATTCCGAAAAGCATTAAATGTTTATCGTTTGTTTATCGACGCTGCGCGTCTTGTCTTGTTATGTAGTTGTCCGTCTAAATAATTGAACTTTACGAATAAGAGAAGCGCATCGGGAAATGATAAGCGGATAAAATGCGGATGTGGAAAAAGTGATACGAAAGGGAAGAGAGAAGAGTGTATTCGGTGTTTTTCGGTTTTGATCGATGGCGTGTTGCTTTCGACCGTTCGAGCTCTCTAATTACCTACGCGAAACTCAAAAACTCATTGTGGCAATCGTCGCGATCATGTCGCGATTATTCGACTCCAATATTTCGGTTTCAAATTCAGATCACAGTCAAAACTATGTACTTTACTCAAATGTACCGAATATCGCGTCACCGTAACATTTGCTACGCATTCCGTTAAATAACGAGTGTTCCGCTCGCGAACCATTAAAGTCGATTGAAACTCACGAACTTCGCGGAACAATTGCTGAAACATTGATTGACGCCTTTACGCAGAACGAAATGAACGTGATGATCTTAGGAAGGCGAAAAATCGAGCAACACACATTTGTCTACATTTAACTATATATCGATGAAATTCATTGCTGGAAAATTTCATCCCGACTCGTTCTCTTTGCTCCCGCGGCGATAGAAACTCTCTCACGCTCTGATGAGAATTTATTTTATTTTATTTTTTTTTTTTTTTTTTTGCGGAAAATACGCGAAAGTAAGAGATGACTCTCGCCAGCTGGCGAGCCGCGAATTTGCGCCGACCAAGTTTAGACGATTCGTCCGCGCCGAATCGTGACGCAAAGCGGTCAAAGTGCGGTGGCAAAAGTCACCGGGACGGCAACACAATACGACCGATGTATGCGCGCAAGAGTTAAATTATTCAGAAAACTCCCGGAGGAGCGTGGAACGACACCAAGTTGCAGGACAACTCTCGCGGAACATTAATTGACTCGGTTGGATCGTGCGGATGTGTTTGCGTACGTATGTGCAGACAGGCGCTTGCGTGTGAGACACGTGGGCATTTAATATACGTTACGTCGGCGCAATGGCGACGGATGTTCGCGCGCAACCTACTCGTCTGCCGCGGAGTTGTTAATTATCTTATTAAATGATAATGAGACGAAGTCTCTTCATGGCCGGTCGGCGGCGCCGGCGAACCTACCTCTACGAGAAGTTTCGCCTAATTTTCCTCCCTTACCTAGAGTAAGCGAAGCTTTACCGAATGCAGCCCCTTTAATACTTGATGCTTTAATGCATACGTAGCCAATATCGGGCTCTGGTGTCGATATCTGCAACGCCGAATAAACTTGCGCGTGAAATATATTGACTTTAGGAGAACTAGTATATGTGTATAATTATGTGAGAAACACCGATGTGTACGTTGTTTTTATTTTGGTTCTTGTTTTTGTTTTTGTTTTTTTTAATTGCAATTACTGCTATTTTTTTGTTTGATAAAAGGAAAAAGGAATTTGTTTCGCTGTATTAGATTATCTGTAACAATTTTTACAAATATAGTTATAGTATAGTATAATATAATATAATAACTATTTTCTATTTTTTCGAGGATATGTAGAAAACCTGTAAAAGAAAAATTTAGTTAGGTTTTGTTTTTTTTTCTTTAGCTTTTATTAGTTTTTAAATTTTAGTTATAAATTTTTTCAAGTGATGTGAATATGAATGATAGAAAAAAGTTATAATTTATCGTTCACAATGTTTTTTTTTCTAATAACGCAAAAAGAAAGTCGTAGAAAGATCGCGCGGAATCGATTCCCAAGTCGGTGCTGATCCGAATACAAAATTCCATTCTCTGACGCGCGCTTCGCGAAACAATGTGTTCGCATAAAGGACCATTCTTGGAAACACAAAATGCTCGAAGAGAAGGGGCAATCGATATCGGAAATAAAAGTCGTGAAAACGGAGCTCACAGCTCGACGATGGTTCCCGGGTTTATCGTTTCTACTTGTATATAAAAACATATTCGAGTGGCAAATTTTATACATGAAAATACACACTGAAAACAAAAAAATTGGTAAAAAAAAAAACGCAAAATGTGTTTCATCCAACTGAATATATTTAGTCCAATACATTCAACTAAAACATTACTACGATATGACACAAAATGTTGATGATTAAAACATTTTGATGATTTACATAAAATGAATTATATCATGTCAATATCGTTATTTAGTGCGCAACTAAACAATTGTTGAATCAACTATAGATCAAATAACTATACAAATTTAGTCCAATCTTAACAAATTTGTTTCTCGGTGTATAAATGCATACTTTTTTTTATGCAATATGTACAGATTGCTTATGATTGTCATTTCTAAGCTAATACTTGTGTTATACTTTTCGTGCTATCAGGGGAATTTTTTTAATTTAAAAGAATTTCAATTTATTTAAAAGAATTTACATGGTGTGACTGTACTTAAAAAAACGATATATTGATTATTCCATTTAATTTGGTCTTTACTACTGCAGATTAATATCGTCTACTATTGTAGAAACTAAAAATCTTCCTATAGTTTCTCTTATTACAAAAAAAAAAAAAAAAAAAAAAAAATACTGCGCTCTCTCTATGTCTTTTTTTTTCTCTGACTGCAATTGTATCAATAATTATCCGTATTGGCATTCAACGAATACCTATAATAGCTTTAATGATTTATTTAATCCACGGGACAAATTGGCTCGATGGTCGTCGTCCTCTCGGACGGCTTTATCCCCGCGCCAATTACGAGCTTAGCGCGCGACAGTCAGAGCGGGAACAAAAGAATGAATTAAATGAGGTGTGCTTTAACGCACGAACAACCGTCTCTCTACTATCAGAACTCCGGTCGGACGCATTATCTCGCGAAATAACAAGTTGTACTTTTGTGTTACAATCTGTGCTTTTTGGAAACGTCGAATCAGCAATCCTCATCTCGTCATAGCCATATCTTTCATCCGCAAACGCGCGCGAACACATTTCCGACAGTGTACATATACAGGGTGTCCCAGAATTGCCGTACAATCTCTCGTAGGCAGGTAGAAGGAGTAAAACTGAGTCGAAAAGTCCTGAACCATTTTTTTTTATTATTTATAATAAAGGAGTAATTATTGAGTAAATCAGGCCAATCAGCGCAGACCTTTAGCCAGACGCACGTCAGTGAGCCGCGCACCTCGTGTGTGTGAGCGCTCAGTGACGTGCGTATGGCTAAAGGTCTGCGCTGATTGGCCTAATTTACTCAATAATTACTCCTTTATTATAAATAATAGAAAAAAATGGTTCAGGACTTTTCGACTCAGTTTTACTCCTTCTACCTGCCTACGAGAGATTGTACGGCAATTCTGGGACACCCTGTATATACCAGGATACGCCTCGGTATCGTTCGTGTATTATACCGCAAGATATCGGGAAGAGGAAATCATTTCGTGAGTTTGTAATGGCTCATCTCGACTGTAGAGGATCTCCAATTAGTGAGTAAAAGTTGAAATCAAGCTCCTTTGTACATATATATATATAGAGTGTCCCAGGAAAAAAGATCAATATTCTGGGAGATGATAGTATCGATTATTTTGGGCAAAAATGTTTAAATGTGAAAACGTGTGTTCTATTCCGAACGATTTCGAAGATTGAATGTGCAGTTGCAAAACTTAAGAGAGCGATACTACATAATTTTTCTAATAATTTAATTATTAATCTAATTATTTAATTGTTGTTCAAGCGACATATTTTTTTAGAATATATGATAAATTTTTTTTGAAACTAGGTATAATAAAGTTTTAACACCATTAATATCAATGCATTTTTCAACTCTTGTGAAAACATGGCGTGTTGCTCGTCTGAGTGCATCGTGATGTTCCATTATGCAATAGCATCCATTATGTGAGCGAGCAGTTCGTCTAGTGTATTCATTTTTTTTTTTTTTTTTTTTTTTTTTATACACTTTACTCTTTATCCAACGGAGTTAGGTTTGAAGATCTTGATGGGTCAATTAATGGCACTGTCACGACCAATTCACTAATTAAGGGAAAGTGTTGAGAGATGTTGCATCACAAGTCGGTGATGAAAAAGGACTCTGTCATGAAAGTACATAACACGCCGTGTTAATGCCAAAGCAACATTCTGTAACGCATTTTGCAATAATTTCAGATAATTTTGTTCTGTCACGATATGATTTTCTAAAACAACGGGCCCCATCAACATGTCATCGATTACATCACACATTAATAGAGAAACGTACTTGAAAATTTGTCTCTACAGTGTACAATGTAAATTTTCAATCACCATAACTGTCAATAGACGCGTAACACAGCGACGGAAGGAAAAGCAAACAAGCACAATCAGCAGACGTAGTGACAGTATTGTGCGCGTTAAATTCAAACTGTCTCGAAAATCATTCGGAATAGGACATAAGTTTATATGAACATTTTTGCTAAAAATAACTGATACATCCCCTTTCCAGATATTGACTTTTCTCTTCCTAAGACATCCTGTTGTATAAACGTCTTTAGATTAACAAGAAGAAAAGATCGCGCGGGAGATTTGAAAGGCAAATGATCGATTAGAGAGAAACGTAGAAAAATAAAAATCGTATAAATAAAGTCTATCGAATATTTAGCTCGCAAAGTAATTTTAATATGCAAAAAATGCATCCTCACAAATAACTCATATGATTTCTTTAATATCTATTTCTCTTTGATTTCTTATCTACTTTGTTTTTAAATTTCCGGTTGCCAAAAATGTCACTCTTCGCAACATCAATTATCCGCGATACAATCTGTCTTTGAAAATACGTATTATATTACGTACAATAGATATAATGTCGTTTGTACGACAAGAGGTGTGATAATATCAGCAGTTGGTAGTCGATATATGCCAAGATTGTATCAAAGCCGGTAAGGTCGCTAGCTGTCTCCGCGAAGCGCCATATTATCTAATGCTTAACAAATATAGATATCGTAAATAGATATCTCTCTGCGAGTTATCAATGTCGATATCTAAAAATACAACTTAAATATAATTTTCTTGTGTGTAACACGCGTTATTTTTAAAAATTTTTTTAAATATAAAATAGATAGCTATATATCATCGGTTAAGATCGGTAAAGATACAAATCGATTTAAAGTGTTCTGTAAGTTTCACGACTACGCGGTAATTCTATCTTTTTCTCTTATCGCGGCTATAAAGCGCAGGACTAGCACTCACTTATGCTATAAACCTTTCGTTGTTGCGAATTCGGCGTATACCTATAGGTGCGAGAAAGAAAAGTAACCGCACACAGAAAACGGCCGAGTCAGAATGCAGTAAGATGTAACGCCGCTGCGAGCAAAACTAGGTCGACTATGTCTTTCTAGAATAAAGGGATACAAGCCAAACGCGCGCTTTAGCGACGAGCTGCTTCTTGAAATTACTATCCGAGATTGCCAAACTACACTCGAGTCGGTGAATTTGCATCGTTTACAAAGAGAGATCATGTTTTCTTTTTTTTTATATATATATATAAATAAAATCTGCTTTTATACACGTATATAAGTACATATCATTTGTTACTTTATATTATATTTACAAAAACCTCACACAAGTTCTTTCTGTTTCGGTAAAGCGGAATCGATTAAAAAAAGAATAAAACTTGCAGTTAAAACAATCAATTTGCTTGTTGAGATATCCTTCATAAATGTTGCGTTAGTGTCTATATTGAGTAAAAAAAAAAGAAAAAAAAATATGGGTGGTGAGCGAGCGCAGGTGATGGCATCTTTCTCTCGGTATATATCGCTCATGCAAACCATAATAATTAAGAGTAACCGATTACGCGATAGTTGTGAGTCGTAGATATTATCTGGGTTGGTTTCAATAACGCAGTTCGTGACTCTTTCTCGAGGTTGAGTTTACCCTCGCCGGACGTATCCTTGGATCTTGGCGCTTGTGCGACGAGGTCAAGGACGTCCTCGAAGGTTTACGGTCGCGATTTCACGATTTGCCGAACGACATCCGGCGATGCATCGCGTTTGTTTTCGCGATTAACGAGCACGATTGGCGAGGAAACGCCGCTTTTGTTGTGTTGCGCGTTTTATTAAATGCGCCCGGTACGTATGTACGTAATAATACTTCTCGCACATCCGTTTTTGTGTAGTGTCGTTTTTTCATTTTTTTTATTTTTTTATTTATTTTACACGGCGATCAAGTGTCGCGGATAAAACAACTTGAAAAACAGAAAAAAAATTTTTTCCCTTTTCTTAATTCCGGAATATTATTGACCATGTACAGTAACTCTTATAAATAGAGAATGTCGGACGACGAATATCGGTCAGAGAAGTCGCTATATATTGGCTACGTACCATCAACTTTTAGCACGGCGGGTTTATCTTGACCTAATTCGGTTTCTCTAGCGGTGGGAAAACTTCGCGATTTTCGTTTCCAATAAAGAAAACGTGAAATTGACTAAAATATTCTAGGAAAAATGTAAGCGTTTTGAAATTCAATGCATAAATAAATGTGTGTACTTTTCTATATATAAGTCACAGATATACTATAAGCTTATCGAAAATCAGCTATCATTTATCTATTGATATATGTATAAGAATGTTTACTTGTGAGACCAACAATGAACAAAATAAAATTAATCAGAATGAATAGAGGGCCGCAATATAATATTCTTGCGACACATAATTTGCTGTTAATAGAAACACGAATATATTAGATAGAGAAAAAAATACTTTTTGTTTTATATCTATTTGTATAAAAATTTATTTATTTATTTATTATTTAATTCTTGAACCTTTTTTAATCTTTAATAGCTTATTATTTTATACTTTGACTTCTTTGACTGTAGACTTGATTTAACAATATGCTTAACTACGACTTTGTTCTGAAAATCTGTACCGAGATCACGCTTTTAACATCATAATTGTGAGTAAACATATATGTTTTCTCAGTTTTTAATTTATTTTAATTTTTAATTATTTTTGTTATTCAAATATTATTAAACTATTTCAATTTATTTTATTTTAGTAATAAACATTGAATAAAAACCGCACCCCTCGGTCGAAACTTGTTTATAATAATAAAAAAACATAAACATAAATCCAATTGCGTTTGGAACAATCTTTTATTGGCCTTTTTCATTCTCATACATTTATTTAATAAAATACTTGTATGTTTGAAAACGTACGTAATTATTCTAATTCTTTGAATTCTTTGTACAAATATATGCAGCGCAATTAAAAGTAAAACGGTAAATTTTGTCATATGCTTTTGCCTGATGTGTGTGTCGGTTGATTATTAATATCAATATTTAATATCACAAAGACACACAGTTTTGCAGATAGAGAAATTCTGCTACGTTTCATTTGTTTTTTTTTTTTTTTTTTTTTTCATTTACCGTGCATTTTCTCGGCGCTTTACTTGTCTCGGTGTTCGATTTACATTTATGTATGTATATATCGGCAAGAGTTTTGTACGTGACTCGAACGATTATGCAATTCTGTGTGACACAATACCGCGACCGCGGAAACAAACCGAGGAAGAGGGAGGGAAGATATTTCGTTTAGCGCGCGCATAACTCGAAGTCAGGTTCGTAGTGTTGCGGCTCCGGTCGTTCAAAGTCTGGTCGCTCCACTGGATGTAGTAGTTGCGCGGAATGTAGAGCAGATGTGACCCGACGGCGCATATACTTGACTTGGCGAAGCCCGAGCGCGGCCGCTTATTAGAAGGGTAATAACGCTGCTCTGTGTGCGACGCCGGGGTTCAAGGCTGCCGATTCCAGTCAGGGCCGATAAAGTTAGCAGAAAGTTGAGCGGAATTGCGCGGTGGATTTACCGCGCCCTCAAGTCGCGCCCCGACCATACGATCGTAAATTGAAATCTATTTCGACTTTATTATCGCGCCCCTTAAACTTTTCATCGATTTTACCCTCCCCCGGTCCATCGAGGATAGGTGGGGAGTTGCGGATAAAGAGAGGGGAGATGGAAAAAAAACGACGACAGCGGTGAATTTATATATGACTTAGACGATTGTGAGCAACGATTGTTTGCTCCGTTTTTTCCTTCGTGAGGAAAAACTAATGCGGTTAATAGAACATCACGGTAAAATCCTCTCTCTCTCTCTCTCTCTCTCTCTCTCTCTCTCTCTCTCTCTCTCTCTTTTTTCAAACACATATTGTCAAGAGAATATTATATAAACTATCATTGTGAATAACAATAGACAATATGTTTGTGTCTTCTCTGTAGTACACAGTTTATTATTTCACTCTATATTGTTATAATTTATTAACTTCGGTT
Source organism: Pseudomyrmex gracilis (assembly GCF_002006095.1). NCBI lineage: Eukaryota > Metazoa > Arthropoda > Insecta > Hymenoptera > Formicidae > Pseudomyrmex > Pseudomyrmex gracilis. Next base: position 1,280 of record NW_018020882.1, on the reverse strand, counting down.
AAAAGACTTTAAACAAATCTTCGAACACAATATAGCTTATTCTTATCCTTTTTTTTTTCTCTTCCGAGGCAACTTCCATCGAAGGTGGATTCGTGTTACATCCTGCGAGCGTGACACGCGAGGGTGCATGTGCTTCTTCCGCTTTGTAGAGATACGGCTCTGCGAAAGATAAAGGCTCGGGTAACGAGTATCGGGGAAAAAGAAAGCACGAATCACGAAGAAACACCCTCGACGTCCAACAGCTGGTTCTTTTTTTCTTGCTCGCAGTATACAAAGACAAATCTGTGGAGATTTGTTTATTGTTAAGAAAGACTTATTCGACCCTCTACCGTAATTTTTCCTTGACACTATCCTTATCATAGTTTTTTTTCTTCCGATAAAACGCGGTGTGCGTGTGTGTGTGTGTGTGTGTGCGCGCGCGCGCGCTGAGAATGGTAAAATTGTACATCACATACTTATTTCGCAGACAATTATTACAAATAATTTTACCCGTTTTTTTAATAAGAAATATGAATTTAAACGTAAAAAAAAAAAATAAAAATGAAAACAAAACTTGCAAACAGTTAATTCTCGGTCTACTTAACTGTGTGTCTCGGAGATACTTTTTAACTTTAATTAATCTCGTGCTAATTAAGCTATCGACAGGACCGAGAGTACACAAGGCCGCGGTGCAAGGACCTTGTTACGAGCGAGGACATATTATCAATCGGAGGGGGGAAAAAAAGAAGCGAACTTTTTTTCCTCTTGAGAGCAAAAGTGAATTTTTACCGTGTATGCGCGATCGCTCCTTTGAAGTAAGAAGTAGTTCGCTCGGCCAACATGTAATCGTGACGAGGTCGCTCCTTCCTTTGGATCCATTAAAAATGAGAAAACGCGTATTCATCATCAAGCGAGGCCACGCAGCGCCGCGCACTTGAGGGATCATTACAGACCGCGTCGGGCTATTTCTCTCTCGACCTTTGCGCGGGTCCTGCGCGAGAAAATAAGAATTGCCTTTTTTTTTTTTTTCCCGACGAGCCAAAATATTTCGGGCGGAACGCTAAGAATGGTGCGGCGGCGTGCATTAAGAGAATTAAGGTTGTATTCAGGGTAAGGTCTTAGTCAAAAGTTTAAGAAACATAGCGTTAACCTATTTTAGTATTTAGATAATGATTGTTTGCTGGAAAGGTATTATTTATACAAAAATAAGTTAAGAAAATTATTTATTATACTTTTAATGACTACAGAAAAGTTTTCACGTGTATTTTGTGCTATTTTAATGTTCACTTTTGATACTTTTG